>NW_028124359.1:0-52799 GCF_965194825.1 Balaenoptera physalus | reverse complement strand
CAGGAAACAGATTTCAGGAGGGAGATTCGAATCGGCTTTAAAGCACAGGAAAAGCGGCAAAACCTCGACAATGAAGCCCTTGGCCAAAAAGGGCGTATGCGTTTTTTCCTGAATATATTCAGGAAAAAACGCATACGCCCTTTTTGGCCAACCAAGCAACCTGGAAAGGCAAATCAGCGCTACAAAGAAGTCTCGCTTCCCATCGGTCAAAAGGGCCATGCTGACTAAAGTGTCAAAACCAGAAATGCAGGACAGGCCATGGAGAAACGGGAGCCTGGCTACGCTGATGGGCGGGATGTACATTGCCAACAGCTACTCTGGAGAAGTGTACGGTGTGTCCTGAAACCTCCAAAAAACTCAGCTTAGAGAGCATAGGGCACTTCCACTCATGGGCGTATAAATTGGGAAAACTAAAAATCAGCAAGACACAGGCACCCCAAAGTTTAGGGCTGCTCTGTTGACAAGAACCTCCACTTCGTTACACCTTAAATATCCCAGGAAAGAGAAAAATGGATAAAGAAGTTGTGGTCCTTATGTACAATGGAATATCACTCAGCCATGAAACCAACGTCATAAGGCTAGTAGCAGCATGATGAGTGGATTTAGGTATGACGATTCTAAGTGAAATAAGTCATACAGAAAAAGACACTTATCATAAGATATCACTTATAGAGGGAATGTAAAAACCGCTACCCTTGAACTGAATTACAAAACAGAACAGAGTCCCACGTTTAGAAAACACACTATGGCTGCTTCACGGGAAAGGTGAGGTGGGGTGATGCATAAAACACGGGTTTCAAATTAGCTCAGATACCGTTCCATAAAGCCAATATGTAATAGACAAGACCTACTCCTTGCTCAGTGAATTGGACTCAACACCCCCTATTCACCGCCCAAGAATATATCTGACTAGTAAGAATCTTAAAACCTATGTTTTGATATCTCTCTGTAAGTGAGTCAAGTGAGTGTAAAGCGGCAGAAACACAGCAGAGGAAAGCAGCTAAACTACATTATAAAAATCAATTACTTTTAAAAACCCGTGAAACAAAGACAGTGAAAGAGAGAGAAATTCTTACAAAATTCGTTCAGGGGCTGTGATGCCACCTGGATTGACCATATCTAGACCCACAGCTGATTGAGACATAAGGGTGGACACTCTTGGGGCTGAGAGGTTTGGTGAGGTTGGGTGAGGAAACACAGACCCTTTAAAGTAATACTGCATGGTACCCATCCCATGGGTCCCAAATCTCCAGGTTCAAGGGCATCTTCCTACATCGAAAACATGCATGAGAAACCCAGAAGATGGTACACCGTGTGATCGGGAAAGGTTTCCAAAACGCACCTCTTTTCTCATCTCCTTGTGCTCGGGTTCGCCATTCCAGCCGCTTTACTAGCAATCTCCCTCCTTGGAGAATCAGCACCTTTAACCTCCTGTTCCGTACAGGTTGCAATTTGTCCTGAGGATGAACGGGAAGAGGGGTAACCAATGAGAGACTAGCTCTAGGTATCGGGACAGGCACAGGTCACTCTATTTTCCCATCAGGAAGAAGAATTAACCACAGGCTCAGCCTGCCGCCCGGGACCAGAATAGGGCCTGAAGCAATCTTGCGCTTTTGCGGCCAGCTCCCAAGAAAGTGAGTTGAAAAATGGAGCTCAGGGGCACTGCAATTCACAAACCTGCAGACTTATAAATGATAACTCTCGTCCACAAATATATTGAGGGAAGGTAACGAAGAGGAATGGAAAGCAAGGCAGAATTGCAGGAAACAGATTTCAGGAGGGAGATTCGAATCGCCTTTAAAGCACAGGAAAAGCGGCGAAACCTCGACAATGAAGCCCTTGGCCAAAAAGGGCGTATGCGTTTTTTCCTGAATATATTCAGGAAAAAACGCATACGCCCTTTTTGGCCAACCAAGCAACCTGGAAAGGCAAATCAGCGCTACAAAGAAGTCTCGCTTCCCATCGGTCAAAAGGGCCATGCTGAATAAAGTGTCAAAACCAGAAATGCAGGACAGGCCATGGAGAAACGGGAGCCTGGCTACGCTGATGGGCGGGATGTAAATTGCCAACAGCCACTCTGGAGAAGTGTACGGTGTGTCCTGAAACCTCCAAAAAACTCAGCTTAGAGAGCATAGGGCACTTCCACTCATGGGCGTATAAATTGGGAAAACTAAAAATCAGCAAGACACAGGCACCCCAAAGTTTAGGGCTGCTCTGTTGACAAGAACCTCCACTTCGTTACACCTTAAATATCCCAGGAAAGAGAAAAATGGATAAAGAAGTTGTGGTCCTTATGTACAATGGAATATCACTCAGCCATGAAACCAACGTCATAAGGCTAGTAGCAGCATGATGAGTGGATTTAGGTATGACGATTCTAAGTGAAATAAGTCATACAGAAAAAGACACTTATCATAAGATATCACTTATAGAGGGAATGTAAAAACCGCTACCCTTGAACTGAATTACAAAACAGAACAGAGTCCCACGTTTAGAAAACACACTATGGCTGCTTCACGGGAAAGGTGAGGTGGGGTGATGCATAAAACACGGGTTTCAAATTAGCTCAGATACCGTTCCATACAGCCAATATGTAATAGACAAGACCTACTCCTTGCTCAGTGAATTGGACTCAACACCCCCTATTCACCGCCCAAGAATATATCTGACTAGTAAGAATCTTAAAACCTATGTTTTGATATCTCTCTGTAAGTGAGTCAAGTGGGTGTAAAGCGGCAGAAACACAGCAGAGGAAAGCAGCTAAACCACATTATAAAAATCAATTACTTTTAAAAACCCGTGAAACAAAGACAGTGAAAGAGAGAGAAATTCTTACAAAATTCGTTCAGGGGCTGTGATGCCACCTGGATTGACCATATCTAGACCCACAGCTGATTGAGACATAAGGGTGGACACTCTTGGGGCTGAGAGGTTTGGTGAGGTTGGGTGAGGAAACACAGACCCCTTAAAGTAATACTGCATGGTACCCATCCCATGGGTTCCAAATCTCCAGGTTCAAGGGCATCTTCCTACATCGAAAACATGCATGAGAAACCCAGAAGATGGTACACCGTGTGATCGGGAAAGGTTTCCAAAACGCACCTCTTTTCTCATCTCCTTGTGCTCGGGTTCGCCATTCCAGCCGCTTTACTAGCAATCTCCCTCCTTGGAGAATCAGCACCTTTAACCTCCTGTTCCGTACAGGTTGCAATTTGTCCTGAGGATGAACGGGAAGAGGGGGAACCAATGAGAGACTAGCTCTAGGTATCGGGACAGGCACAGGTCACTCTATTTTCCCATCAGGAAGAAGAATTAACCACAGGCTCAGCCTGCCGCCCGGGACCAGAATAGGGCCTGAAGCAATCTTGCGCTTTTGCGGCCAGCTCCCAAGAAAGTGAGTTGAAAAATGGAGCTCAGGGGCACTGCAATTCACAAACCTGCAGACTTATAAATGATAACTCTCGTCCACAAATATATTGAGGGAAGGTAACGAAGAGGAATGGAAAGCAAGGCAGAATTGCAGGAAACAGATTTCAGGAGGGAGATTCGAATCGCCTTTAAAGCACAGGAAAAGCGGCGAAACCTCGACAATGAAGCCCTTGGCCAAAAAGGGCGTATGCGTTTTTTCCTGAATATATTCAGGAAAAAACGCATACGCCCTTTTTGGCCAACCAAGCAACCTGGAAAGGCAAATCAGCGCTACAAAGAAGTCTCGCTTCCCATCGGTCAAAAGGGCCATGCTGAATAAAGTGTCAAAACCAGAAATGCAGGACAGGCCATGGAGAAACGGGAGCCTGGCTACGCTGATGGGCGGGATGTAAATTGCCAACAGCCACTCTGGAGAAGTGTACGGTGTGTCCTGAAACCTCCAAAAAACTCAGCTTAGAGAGCACAGGGCACTTCCACTCATGGGCGTATAAATTGGGAAAACTAAAAATCAGCAAGACACAGGCACCCCAAAGTTTAGGGCTGCTCTGTTGACAAGAACCTCCACTTCGTTACACCTTAAATATCCCAGGAAAGAGAAAAATGGATAAAGAAGTTGTGGTCCTTATGTACAATGGAATATCACTCAGCCATGAAACCAACGTCATAAGGCTAGTAGCAGCATGATGAGTGGATTTAGGTATGACGATTCTAAGTGAAATAAGTCATACAGAAAAAGACACTTATCATAAGATATCACTTATAGAGGGAATGTAAAAACCGCTACCCTTGAACTGAATTACAAAACAGAACAGAGTCCCACGTTTAGAAAACACACTATGGCTGCTTAACGGGAAAGGTGAGGTGGGGTGATGCATAAAACAAGGGTTTCAAATCAGGTCAGATACCGTTCCATAAAGCCAATATGTAATAGACAAGACCTACTCCTTGCTCAGTGAATTGGACTCAACACCCCCTATTCACCGCCCAAGAATATATCTGACTAGTAAGAATCTTAAAACCTATGTTTTGATATCTCTCTGTAAGTGAGTCAAGTGGGTGTAAAGCGGCAGAAACACAGCAGAGGAAAGCAGCTAAACCACATTATAAAAATCAATTACTTTTAAAAACCCGTGAAACAAAGACAGTGAAAGAGAGAGAAATTCTTACAAAATTCGTTCAGGGGCTGTGATGCCACCTGGATTGACCATATCTAGACCCACGGCTGATGGAGACATAAGGGTGGACACTCTTGGGGCTGAGAGGTTTGGTGAGGTTGGGTGAGGAAACACAGACCCTTTAAAGTAATACTGCATGGTAACCATCCCATGGGTCCCAAATCTCCAGGTTCAAGGGCATCTTCCTATATCGAAAACATGCATGAGAAACCCAGAAGATGGTACACCGTGTGATCGGGAAAGGTTTCCAAAACGCACCTCTTTTCTCATCTCCTTGTGCTCGGGTTCGCCATTCCAGCCGCTTTACTTGCAATCTCCCTCCTTGGAGAATCAGCACCTTTAACCTCCTGTTCCGTACAGGTTGCAATTTGTCCTGAGGATGAACGGGAAGAGGGGGAACCAATGAGAGACTAGCTCTAGGTATCGGGACAGGCACATGTCACTCTATTTTCCCATCAGGAAGAAGAATTAACCACAGGCTCAGCCTGCCGCCCGGGACCAGAATAGGGCCTGAAGCAATCCTGCGCTTTTGCGGCCAGCTCCCAAGAAAGCGAGTTGAAAAATGGAGCTCAGGGGCACTGCAATTCACAAACCTGCAGACTTATAAATGATAACTCTGGTCCACAAATATATTGAGGGAAGGCAACGAAGAGGAATGGAAAGCAAGGCAGAATTGCAGGAAACAGATTTCAGGAGGGAGATTCGAATCGGCTTTAAAGCACAGGAAAAGCGGCAAATCCTCGACAATGAAGCCCTTGGCCAAAAAGGGCGTATGCGTTTTTTCCTGAATATATTCAGGAAAAAACGCATACGCCCTTTTTGGCCAACCAAGCAACCTGGAAAGGCAAATCAGCGCTACAAAGAAGTCTCGCTTCCCATCGGTCAAAAGGGCCATGCTGACTAAAGTGTCAAAACCAGAAATGCAGGACAGGCCATGGAGAAACGGGAGCCTGGCTACGCTGATGGGCGGGATGTACATTGCCAACAGCTACTCTGGAGAAGTGTACGGTGTGTCCTGAAACCTCCAAAAAACTCAGCTTAGAGAGCATAGGGCACTTCCACTCATGGGCGTATAAATTGGGAAAACTAAAAATCAGCAAGACACAGGCACCCCAAAGTTTAGGGCTGCTCTGTTGACAAGAACCTCCACTTCGTTACACCTTAAATATCCCAGGAAAGAGAAAAATGGATAAAGAAGTTGTGGTCCTTATGTACAATGGAATATCACTCAGCCATGAAACCAACGTCATAAGGCTAGTAGCAGCATGATGAGTGGATTTAGGTATGACGATTCTAAGTGAAATAAGTCATACAGAAAAAGACACTTATCATAAGATATCACTTATAGAGGGAATGTAAAAACCGCTACCCTTGAACTGAATTACAAAACAGAACAGAGTCCCACGTTTAGAAAACACACTATGGCTGCTTCACGGGAAAGGTGAGGTGGGGTGATGCATAAAACACGGGTTTCAAATTAGCTCAGATACCGTTCCATACAGCCAATATGTAATAGACCAGACCTACTCCTTGCTCAGTGAATTGGACTCAACACCCCCTATTCACCGCCCAAGAATATATCTGACTAGTAAGAATCTTAAAACCTATGTTTTGATATCTCTCTGTAAGTGAGTCAAGTGGGTGTAAAGCGGCAGAAACACAGCAGAGGAAAGCAGCTAAACCACATTATAAAAATCAATTACTTTTAAAAACCCGTGAAACAAAGACAGTGAAAGAGAGAGAAATTCTTACAAAATTCGTTCAGGGGCTGTGATGCCACCTGGATTGACCATATCTAGACCCACAGCTGATTGAGACATAAGGGTGGACACTCTTGGGGCTGAGAGGTTTGGTGAGGTTGGGTGAGGAAACACAGACCCTTTAAAGTAATACTGCATGGTACCCATCCCATGGGTTCCAAATCTCCAGGTTCAAGGGCATCTTCCTACATCGAAAACATGCATGAGAAACCCAGAAGATGGTACACCGTGTGATCGGGAAAGGTTTCCAAAACGCACCTCTTTTCTCATCTCCTTGTGCTCGGGTTCGCCATTCCAGCCGCTTTACTAGCAATCTCCCTCCTTGGAGAATCAGCACCTTTAACCTCCTGTTCCGTACAGGTTGCAATTTGTCCTGAGGATGAACGGGAAGAGGGGGAACCAATGAGAGACTAGCTCTAGGTATCGGGACAGGCACAGGTCACTCTATTTTCCCATCAGGAAGAAGAATTAACCACAGGCTCAGCCTGCCGCCCGGGACCAGAATAGGGCCTGAAGCAATCTTGCGCTTTTGCGGCCAGCTCCCAAGAAAGTGAGTTGAAAAATGGAGCTCAGGGGCACTGCAATTCACAAACCTGCAGACTTATAAATGATAACTCTCGTCCACAAATATATTGAGGGAAGGTAACGAAGAGGAATGGAAAGCAAGGCAGAATTGCAGGAAACAGATTTCAGGAGGGAGATTCGAATCGCCTTTAAAGCACAGGAAAAGCGGCGAAACCTCGACAATGAAGCCCTTGGCCAAAAAGGGCGTATGCGTTTTTTCCTGAATATATTCAGGAAAAAACGCATACGCCCTTTTTGGCCAACCAAGCAACCTGGAAAGGCAAATCAGCGCTACAAAGAAGTCTCGCTTCCCATCGGTCAAAAGGGCCATGCTGAATAAAGTGTCAAAACCAGAAATGCAGGACAGGCCATGGAGAAACGGGAGCCTGGCTACGCTGATGGGCGGGATGTAAATTGCCAACAGCCACTCTGGAGAAGTGTACGGTGTGTCCTGAAACCTCCAAAAAACTCAGCTTAGAGAGCACAGGGCACTTCCACTCATGGGCGTATAAATTGGGAAAACTAAAAATCAGCAAGACACAGGCACCCCAAAGTTTAGGGCTGCTCTGTTGACAAGAACCTCCACTTCGTTACACCTTAAATATCCCAGGAAAGAGAAAAATGGATAAAGAAGTTGTGGTCCTTATGTACAATGGAATATCACTCAGCCATGAAACCAACGTCATAAGGCTAGTAGCAGCATGATGAGTGGATTTAGGTATGACGATTCTAAGTGAAATAAGTCATACAGAAAAAGACACTTATCATAAGATATCACTTATAGAGGGAATGTAAAAACCGCTACCCTTGAACTGAATTACAAAACAGAACAGAGTCCCACGTTTAGAAAACACACTATGGCTGCTTAACGGGAAAGGTGAGGTGGGGTGATGCATAAAACAAGGGTTTCAAATCAGGTCAGATACCGTTCCATAAAGCCAATATGTAATAGACAAGACCTACTCCTTGCTCAGTGAATTGGACTCAACACCCCCTATTCACCGCCCAAGAATATATCTGACTAGTAAGAATCTTAAAACCTATGTTTTGATATCTCTCTGTAAGTGAGTCAAGTGGGTGTAAAGCGGCAGAAACACAGCAGAGGAAAGCAGCTAAACCACATTATAAAAATCAATTACTTTTAAAAACCCGTGAAACAAAGACAGTGAAAGAGAGAGAAATTCTTACAAAATTCGTTCAGGGGCTGTGATGCCACCTGGATTGACCATATCTAGACCCACGCCTGATGGAGACATAAGGGTGGACACTCTTGGGGCTGAGAGGTTTGGTGAGGTTGGGTGAGGAAACACAGACCCTTTAAAGTAATACTGCATGGTAACCATCCCATGGGTCCCAAATCTCCAGGTTCAAGGGCATCTTCCTATATCGAAAACATGCATGAGAAACCCAGAAGATGGTACACCGTGTGATCGGGAAAGGTTTCCAAAACGCACCTCTTTTCTCATCTCCTTGTGCTCGGGTTCGCCATTCCAGCCGCTTTACTTGCAATCTCCCTCCTTGGAGAATCAGCACCTTTAACCTCCTGTTCCGTACAGGTTGCAATTTGTCCTGAGGATGAACGGGAAGAGGGGGAACCAATGAGAGACTAGCTCTAGGTATCGGGACAGGCACATGTCACTCTATTTTCCCATCAGGAAGAAGAATTAACCACAGGCTCAGCCTGCCGCCCGGGACCAGAATAGGGCCTGAAGCAATCCTGCGCTTTTGCGGCCAGCTCCCAAGAAAGCGAGTTGAAAAATGGAGCTCAGGGGCACTGCAATTCACAAACCTGCAGACTTATAAATGATAACTCTGGTCCACAAATATATTGAGGGAAGGCAACGAAGAGGAATGGAAAGCAAGGCAGAATTGCAGGAAACAGATTTCAGGAGGGAGATTCGAATCGGCTTTAAAGCACAGGAAAAGCGGCAAATCCTCGACAATGAAGCCCTTGGCCAAAAAGGGCGTATGCGTTTTTTCCTGAATATATTCAGGAAAAAACGCATACGCCCTTTTTGGCCAACCAAGCAACCTGGAAAGGCAAATCAGCGCTACAAAGAAGTCTCGCTTCCCATCGGTCAAAAGGGCCATGCTGACTAAAGTGTCAAAACCAGAAATGCAGGACAGGCCATGGAGAAACGGGAGCCTGGCTACGCTGATGGGCGGGATGTACATTGCCAACAGCTACTCTGGAGAAGTGTACGGTGTGTCCTGAAACCTCCAAAAAACTCAGCTTAGAGAGCATAGGGCACTTCCACTCATGGGCGTATAAATTGGGAAAACTAAAAATCAGCAAGACACAGGCACCCCAAAGTTTAGGGCTGCTCTGTTGACAAGAACCTCCACTTCGTTACACCTTAAATATCCCAGGAAAGAGAAAAATGGATAAAGAAGTTGTGGTCCTTATGTACAATGGAATATCACTCAGCCATGAAACCAACGTCATAAGGCTAGTAGCAGCATGATGAGTGGATTTAGGTATGACGATTCTAAGTGAAATAAGTCATACAGAAAAAGACACTTATCATAAGATATCACTTATAGAGGGAATGTAAAAACCGCTACCCTTGAACTGAATTACAAAACAGAACAGAGTCCCACGTTTAGAAAACACACTATGGCTGCTTCACGGGAAAGGTGAGGTGGGGTGATGCATAAAACACGGGTTTCAAATTAGCTCAGATACCGTTCCATACAGCCAATATGTAATAGACCAGACCTACTCCTTGCTCAGTGAATTGGACTCAACACCCCCTATTCACCGCCCAAGAATATATCTGACTAGTAAGAATCTTAAAACCTATGTTTTGATATCTCTCTGTAAGTGAGTCAAGTGGGTGTAAAGCGGCAGAAACACAGCAGAGGAAAGCAGCTAAACCACATTATAAAAATCAATTACTTTTAAAAACCCGTGAAACAAAGACAGTGAAAGAGAGAGAAATTCTTACAAAATTCGTTCAGGGGCTGTGATGCCACCTGGATTGACCATATCTAGACCCACAGCTGATTGAGACATAAGGGTGGACACTCTTGGGGCTGAGAGGTTTGGTGAGGTTGGGTGAGGAAACACAGACCCTTTAAAGTAATACTGCATGGTACCCATCCCATGGGTTCCAAATCTCCAGGTTCAAGGGCATCTTCCTACATCGAAAACATGCATGAGAAACCCAGAAGATGGTACACCGTGTGATCGGGAAAGGTTTCCAAAACGCACCTCTTTTCTCATCTCCTTGTGCTCGGGTTCGCCATTCCAGCCGCTTTACTAGCAATCTCCCTCCTTGGAGAATCAGCACCTTTAACCTCCTGTTCCGTACAGGTTGCAATTTGTCCTGAGGATGAACGGGAAGAGGGGGAACCAATGAGAGACTAGCTCTAGGTATCGGGACAGGCACAGGTCACTCTATTTTCCCATCAGGAAGAAGAATTAACCACAGGCTCAGCCTGCCGCCCGGGACCAGAATAGGGCCTGAAGCAATCTTGCGCTTTTGCGGCCAGCTCCCAAGAAAGTGAGTTGAAAAATGGAGCTCAGGGGCACTGCAATTCACAAACCTGCAGACTTATAAATGATAACTCTCGTCCACAAATATATTGAGGGAAGGTAACGAAGAGGAATGGAAAGCAAGGCAGAATTGCAGGAAACAGATTTCAGGAGGGAGATTCGAATCGCCTTTAAAGCACAGGAAAAGCGGCGAAACCTCGACAATGAAGCCCTTGGCCAAAAAGGGCGTATGCGTTTTTTCCTGAATATATTCAGGAAAAAACGCATACGCCCTTTTTGGCCAACCAAGCAACCTGGAAAGGCAAATCAGCGCTACAAAGAAGTCTCGCTTCCCATCGGTCAAAAGGGCCATGCTGAATAAAGTGTCAAAACCAGAAATGCAGGACAGGCCATGGAGAAACGGGAGCCTGGCTACGCTGATGGGCGGGATGTAAATTGCCAACAGCCACTCTGGAGAAGTGTACGGTGTGTCCTGAAACCTCCAAAAAACTCAGCTTAGAGAGCACAGGGCACTTCCACTCATGGGCGTATAAATTGGGAAAACTAAAAATCAGCAAGACACAGGCACCCCAAAGTTTAGGGCTGCTCTGTTGACAAGAACCTCCACTTCGTTACACCTTAAATATCCCAGGAAAGAGAAAAATGGATAAAGAAGTTGTGGTCCTTATGTACAATGGAATATCACTCAGCCATGAAACCAACGTCATAAGGCTAGTAGCAGCATGATGAGTGGATTTAGGTATGACGATTCTAAGTGAAATAAGTCATACAGAAAAAGACACTTATCATAAGATATCACTTATAGAGGGAATGTAAAAACCGCTACCCTTGAACTGAATTACAAAACAGAACAGAGTCCCACGTTTAGAAAACACACTATGGCTGCTTAACGGGAAAGGTGAGGTGGGGTGATGCATAAAACAAGGGTTTCAAATCAGGTCAGATACCGTTCCATAAAGCCAATATGTAATAGACAAGACCTACTCCTTGCTCAGTGAATTGGACTCAACACCCCCTATTCACCGCCCAAGAATATATCTGACTAGTAAGAATCTTAAAACCTATGTTTTGATATCTCTCTGTAAGTGAGTCAAGTGGGTGTAAAGCGGCAGAAACACAGCAGAGGAAAGCAGCTAAACCACATTATAAAAATCAATTACTTTTAAAAACCCGTGAAACAAAGACAGTGAAAGAGAGAGAAATTCTTACAAAATTCGTTCAGGGGCTGTGATGCCACCTGGATTGACCATATCTAGACCCACAGCTGATGGACACATAAGGGTGGACACTCTTGGGGCTGAGAGGTTTGGTGAGGTTGGGTGAGGAAACACAGACCCTTTAAAGTAATACTGCATGGTAACCATCCCATGGGTCCCAAATCTCCAGGTTCAAGGGCATCTTCCTATATCGAAAACATGCATGAGAAACCCAGAAGATGGTACACCGTGTGATCGGGAAAGGTTTCCAAAACGCACCTCTTTTCTCATCTCCTTGTGCTCGGGTTCGCCATTCCAGCCGCTTTACTTGCAATCTCCCTCCTTGGAGAATCAGCACCTTTAACCTCCTGTTCCGTACAGGTTGCAATTTGTCCTGAGGATGAACGGGAAGAGGGGGAATCAATGAGAGACTAGCTCTAGGTATCGGGACAGGCACAGGTCACTCTATTTTCCCATCAGGAAGAAGAATTAACCACAGGCTCAGCCTGCCGCCCGGGACCAGAATAGGGCCTGAAGCAATCCTGCGCTTTTGCGGCCAGCTCCCAAGAAAGCGAGTTGAAAAATGGAGCTCAGGGGCACTGCAATTCACAAACCTGCAGACTTATAAATGATAACTCTGGTCCACAAATATATTGAGGGAAGGCAACGAAGAGGAATGGAAAGCAAGGCAGAATTGCAGGAAACAGATTTCAGGAGGGAGATTCGAATCGGCTTTAAAGCACAGGAAAAGCGGCAAAACCTCGACAATGAAGCCCTTGGCCAAAAAGGGCGTATGCGTTTTTTCCTGAATATATTCAGGAAAAAACGCATACGCCCTTTTTGGCCAACCAAGCAACCTGGAAAGGCAAATCAGCGCTACAAAGAAGTCTCGCTTCCCATCGGTCAAAAGGGCCATGCTGACTAAAGTGTCAAAACCAGAAATGCAGGACAGGCCATGGAGAAACGGGAGCCTGGCTACGCTGATGGGCGGGATGTACATTGCCAACAGCTACTCTGGAGAAGTGTACGGTGTGTCCTGAAACCTCCAAAAAACTCAGCTTAGAGAGCATAGGGCACTTCCACTCATGGGCGTATAAATTGGGAAAACTAAAAATCAGCAAGACACAGGCACCCCAACGTTTAGGGCTGCTCTGTTGACAAGAACCTCCACTTCGTTACACCTTAAATATCCCAGGAAAGAGAAAAATGGATAAAGAAGTTGTGGTCCTTATGTACAATGGAATATCACTCAGCCATGAAACCAACGTCATAAGGCTAGTAGCAGCATGATGAGTGGATTTAGGTATGACGATTCTAAGTGAAATAAGTCATACAGAAAAAGACACTTATCATAAGATATCACTTATAGAGGGAATGTAAAAACCGCTACCCTTGAACTGAATTACAAAACAGAACAGAGTCCCACGTTTAGAAAACACACTATGGCTGCTTCACGGGAAAGGTGAGGTGGGGTGATGCATAAAACACGGGTTTCAAATTAGCTCAGATACCGTTCCATAAAGCCAATATGTAATAGACAAGACCTACTCCTTGCTCAGTGAATTGGACTCAACACCCCCTATTCACCGCCCAAGAATATATCTGACTAGTAAGAATCTTAAAACCTATGTTTTGATATCTCTCTGTAAGTGAGTCAAGTGGGTGTAAAGCGGCAGAAACACAGCAGAGGAAAGCAGCTAAACCACATTATAAAAATCAATTACTTTTAAAAACCCGTGGAACAAAGACAGTGAAAGAGAGAGAAATTCTTACAAAATTCGTTCAGGGGCTGTGATGCCACCTGGATTGACCATATCTAGACCCACAGCTGATTGAGACATAAGGGTGGACACTCTTGGGGCTGAGAGGTTTGGTGAGGTTGGGTGAGGAAACACAGACCCTTTAAAGTAATACTGCATGGTACCCATCCCATGGGTCCCAAATCTCCAGGTTCAAGGGCATCTTCCTACATCAAAAACATGCATGAGAAACCCAGAAGATGGTACACCGTGTGATCGGGAAAGGTTTCCAAAACGCACCTCTTTTCTCATCTCCTTGTGCTCGGGTTCGCCATTCCAGCCGCTTTACTAACAATCTCCCTCCTTGGAGAATCAGCACCTTTAACCTCCTGTTCCGTACAGGTTACAATTTGTCCTGAGGATGAACGGGAAGAGGGGGAACCAATGAGAGACTAGCTCTAGGTATCGGGACAGGCACAGGTCACTCTATTTTCCCATCAGGAAGAAGAATTAACCACAGGCTCAGCCTGCCGCCCGGGACCAGAATAGGGCCTGAAGCAATCTTGCGCTTTTGCGGCCAGCTCCCAAGAAAGTGAGTTGAAAAATGGAGCTCAGGGGCACTGCAATTCACAAACCTGCAGACTTATAAATGATAACTCTCGTCCACAAATATATTGAGGGAAGGTAACGAAGAGGAATGGAAAGCAAGGCAGAATTGCAGGAAACAGATTTCAGGAGGGAGATTCGAATCGCCTTTAAAGCACAGGAAAAGCGGCGAAACCTCGACAATGAAGCCCTTGGCCAAAAAGGGCGTATGCGTTTTTTCCTGAATATATTCAGGAAAAAACGCATACGCCCTTTTTGGCCAACCAAGCAACCTGGAAAGGCAAATCAGCGCTACAAAGAAGTCTCGCTTCCCATCGGTCAAAAGGGCCATGCTGAATAAAGTGTCAAAACCAGAAATGCAGGACAGGCCATGGAGAAACGGGAGCCTGGCTACGCTGATGGGCGGGATGTAAATTGCCAACAGCCACTCTGGAGAAGTGTACGGTGTGTCCTGAAACCTCCAAAAAACTCAGCTTAGAGAGCATAGGGCACTTCCACTCATGGGCGTATAAATTGGGAAAAGTAAAAATCAGCAAGACACAGGCACCCCAAAGTTTAGGGCTGCTCTGTTGACAAGAACCTCCACTTCGTTACACCTTAAATATCCCAGGAAAGAGAAAAATGGATAAAGAAGTTGTGGTCCTTATGTACAATGGAATATCACTCAGCCATGAAACCAACGTCATAAGGCTAGTAGCAGCATGATGAGTGGATTTAGGTATGACGATTCTAAGTGAAATAAGTCATACAGAAAAAGACACTTATCATAAGATATCACTTAAAGAGGGAATGTAAAAACGCTACCCTTGAACTGAATTACAAAACAGAACAGAGTCCCACGTTTAGAAAACACACTATGGCTGCTTCACGGGAAAGGTGAGGTGGGGTGATGCATAAAACACGGGTTTCAAATTAGCTCAGATACCGTTCCATACAGCCAATATGTAATAGACAAGACCTACTCCTTGCTCAGTGAATTGGACTCAACACCCCCTATTCACCGCCCAAGAATATATCTGACTAGTAAGAATCTTAAAACCTATGTTTTGATATCTCTCTGTAAGTGAGTCAAGTGGGTGTAAAGCGGCAGAAACACAGCAGAGGAAAGCAGCTAAACCCCATTATAAAAATCAATTACTTTTAAAAACCCGTGAAACAAAGACAGTGAAAGAGAGAGAAATTCTTACAAAATTCGTTCAGGGGCTGTGATGCCACCTGGATTGACCATATCTAGACCCACAGCTGATTGAGACATAAGGGTGGACACTCTTGGGGCTGAGAGGTTTGGTGAGGTTGGGTGAGGAAACACAGACCCTTTAAAGTAATACTGCATGGTACCCATCCCATGGGTCCCAAATCTCCAGGTTCAAGGGCATCTTCCTACATCGAAAACATGCATGAGAAACCCAGAAGATGGTACACCGTGTGATCGGGAAAGGTTTCCAAAACGCACCTCTTTTCTCATCTCCTTGTGCTCGGGTTCGCCATTCCAGCCGCTTTACTAGCAATCTCCCTCCTTGGAGAATCAGCACCTTTAACCTCCTGTTCCGTACAGGTTGCAATTTGTCCTGAGGATGAACGGGAAGAGGGGTAACCAATGAGAGACTAGCTCTAGGTATCGGGACAGGCACAGGTCACTCTATTTTCCCATCAGAAAGAAGAATTAACCACAGGCTCAGCCTGCCGCCCGGGACCAGAATAGGGCCTGAAGCAATCTTGCGCTTTTGCGGCCAGCGCCCAAGAAAGTGAGTTGAGAAATGGAGCTCAGGGGCACTGCAATTCACAAACCTGCAGACTTATAAATGATAACTCTCGTCCACAAATATATTGAGGGAAGGTAACGAAGAGGAATGGAAAGCAAGGCAGAATTGCAGGAAACAGATTTCAGGAGGGAGATTCGAATCGGCTTTAAAGCACAGGAAAAGCGGCAAAACCTCGACAATGAAGCCCTTGGCCAAAAAGGGCGTATGCGTTTTTTCCTGAATATATTCAGGAAAAAACGCATACGCCCTTTTTGGCCAACCAAGCAACCTGGAAAGGCAAATCAGCGCTACAAAGAAGTCTCGCTTCCCATCGGTCAAAAGGGCCATGCTGAATAAAGTGTCAAAACCAGAAATGCAGGACAGGCCATGGAGAAACGGGAGCCTGGCTACGCTGATGGGCGGGATGTAAATTGCCAACAGCCACTCTGGAGAAGTGTACGGTGTGTCCTGAAACCTCCAAAAAACTCAGCTTAGAGAGCATAGGGCACTTCCACTCATGGGCGTATAAATTGGGAAAACTAAAAATCAGCAAGACACAGGCACCCCAAAGTTTAGGGCTGCTCTGTTGACAAGAACCTCCACTTCGTTACACCTTAAATATCCCAGGAAAGAGAAAAATGGATAAAGAAGTTGTGGTCCTTATGTACAATGGAATATCACTCAGCCATGAAACCAACGTCATAAGGCTAGTAGCAGCATGATGAGTGGATTTAGGTATGACGATTCTAAGTGAAATAAGTCATACAGAAAAAGACACTTATCATAAGATATCACTTATAGAGGGAATGTAAAAACCGCTACCCTTGAACTGAATTACAAAACAGAACAGAGTCCCACGTTTAGAAAACACACTATGGCTGCTTCACGGGAAAGGTGAGGTGGGGTGATGCATAAAACACGGGTTTCAAATTAGCTCAGATACCGTTCCATACAGCCAATATGTAATAGACAAGACCTACTCCTTGCTCAGTGAATTGGACTCAACACCCCCTATTCACCGCCCAAGAATATATCTGACTAGTAAGAATCTTAAAACCTATGTTTTGATATCTCTCTGTAAGTGAGTCAAGTGGGTGTAAAGCGGCAGAAACACAGCAGAGGAAAGCAGCTAAACTACATTATAAAAATCAATTACTTTTAAAAACCCGTGAAACAAAGACAGTGAAAGAGAGAGAAATTCTTACAAAATTCGTTCAGGGGCTGTGATGCCACCTGGATTGACCATATCTAGACCCACATCTGATTGAGACATAAGGGTGGACACTCTTGGGGCTGAGAGGTTTGGTGAGGTTGGGTGAGGAAACACAGACCCTTTAAAGTAATACTGCATGGTAACCATCCCATGGGTCCCAAATCTCCAGGTTCAAGGGCATCTTCCTATATCGAAAGCATGCATGAGAAACCCAGAAGATGGTACACCGTGTGATCGGGAAAGGTTTCCAAAACGCACCTCTTTTCTCATCTCCTTGTGCTCGGGTTCGCCATTCCAGCCGCTTTACTAGCAATCTCCCTCCTTGGAGAATCAGCACCTTTAACCTCCTGTTCCGTACAGGTTACAATTTGTCCTGAGGATGAACGGGAAGAGGGGGAACCAATGAGAGACTAGCTCTAGGTATCGGGACAGGCACAGGTCACTCTATTTTCCCATCAGGAAGAAGAATTAACCACAGGCTCAGCCTGCCGCCCGGGACCAGAATAGGGCCTGAAGCAATCTTGCGCTTTTGCGGCCAGCTCCCAAGAAAGTGAGTTGAAAAATGGAGCTCAGGGGCACTGCAATTCACAAACCTGCAGACTTATAAATGATAACTCTCGTCCACAAATATATTGAGGGAAGGTAACGAAGAGGAATGGAAAGCAAGGCAGAATTGCAGGAAACAGATTTCAGGAGGGAGATTCGAATCGCCTTTAAAGCACAGGAAAAGCGGCGAAACCTCGACAATGAAGCCCTTGGCCAAAAAGGGCGTATGCGTTTTTTCCTGAATATATTCAGGAAAAAACGCATACGCCCTTTTTGGCCAACCAAGCAACCTGGAAAGGCAAATCAGCGCTACAAAGAAGTCTCGCTTCCCATCGGTCAAAAGGGCCATGCTGAATAAAGTGTCAAAACCAGAAATGCAGGACAGGCCATGGAGAAACGGGAGCCTGGCTACGCTGATGGGCGGGATGTAAATTGCCAACAGCCACTCTGGAGAAGTGTACGGTGTGTCCTGAAACCTCCAAAAAACTCAGCTTAGAGAGCATAGGGCACTTCCACTCATGGGCGTATAAATTGGGAAAACTAAAAATCAGCAAGACACAGGCACCCCAAAGTTTAGGGCTGCTCTGTTGACAAGAACCTCCACTTCGTTACACCTTAAATATCCCAGGAAAGAGAAAAATGGATAAAGAAGTTGTGGTCCTTATGTACAATGGAATATCACTCAGCCATGAAACCAACGTCATAAGGCTAGTAGCAGCATGATGAGTGGATTTAGGTATGACGATTCTAAGTGAAATAAGTCATACAGAAAAAGACACTTATCATAAGATATCACTTATAGAGGGAATGTAAAAACGCTACCCTTGAACTGAATTACAAAACAGAACAGAGTCCCACGTTTAGAAAACACACTATGGCTGCTTCACGGGAAAGGTGAGGTGGGGTGATGCATAAAACACGGGTTTCAAATTAGCTCAGATACCGTTCCATACAGCCAATATGTAATAGACAAGACCTACTCCT
The DNA here is from genome assembly GCF_965194825.1 of Balaenoptera physalus. Classification (NCBI taxonomy): domain Eukaryota; kingdom Metazoa; phylum Chordata; class Mammalia; order Artiodactyla; family Balaenopteridae; genus Balaenoptera; species Balaenoptera physalus. The sequence goes on along the minus strand of NW_028124359.1, from coordinate 34,346 downwards.
TGCTCAGTGAATTGGACTCAACACCCCCTATTCACCGCCCAAGAATATATCTGACTAGTAAGAATCTTAAAACCTATGTTTTGATATCTCTCTGTAAGTGAGTCAAGTGGGTGTAAAGCGGCAGAAACACAGCAGAGGAAAGCAGCTAAACCCCATTATAAAAATCAATTACTTTTAAAAACCCGTGAAACAAAGACAGTGAAAGAGAGAGAAATTCTTACAAAATTCGTTCAGGGGCTGTGATGCCACCTGGATTGACCATATCTAGACCCACAGCTGATTGAGACATAAGGGTGGACACTCTTGGGGCTGAGAGGTTTGGTGAGGTTGGGTGAGGAAACACAGACCCTTTAAAGTAATACTGCATGGTACCCATCCCATGGGTCCCAAATCTCCAGGTTCAAGGGCATCTTCCTACATCGAAAACATGCATGAGAAACCCAGAAGATGGTACACCGTGTGATCGGGAAAGGTTTCCAAAACGCACCTCTTTTCTCATCTCCTTGTGCTCGGGTTCGCCATTCCAGCCGCTTTACTAGCAATCTCCCTCCTTGGAGAATCAGCACCTTTAACCTCCTGTTCCGTACAGGTTGCAATTTGTCCTGAGGATGAACGGGAAGAGGGGTAACCAATGAGAGACTAGCTCTAGGTATCGGGACAGGCACAGGTCACTCTATTTTCCCATCAGAAAGAAGAATTAACCACAGGCTCAGCCTGCCGCCCGGGACCAGAATAGGGCCTGAAGCAATCTTGCGCTTTTGCGGCCAGCGCCCAAGAAAGTGAGTTGAGAAATGGAGCTCAGGGGCACTGCAATTCACAAACCTGCAGACTTATAAATGATAACTCTCGTCCACAAATATATTGAGGGAAGGTAACGAAGAGGAATGGAAAGCAAGGCAGAATTGCAGGAAACAGATTTCAGGAGGGAGATTCGAATCGGCTTTAAAGCACAGGAAAAGCGGCAAAACCTCGACAATGAAGCCCTTGGCCAAAAAGGGCGTATGCGTTTTTTCCTGAATATATTCAGGAAAAAACGCATACGCCCTTTTTGGCCAACCAAGCAACCTGGAAAGGCAAATCAGCGCTACAAAGAAGTCTCGCTTCCCATCGGTCAAAAGGGCCATGCTGAATAAAGTGTCAAAACCAGAAATGCAGGACAGGCCATGGAGAAACGGGAGCCTGGCTACGCTGATGGGCGGGATGTAAATTGCCAACAGCCACTCTGGAGAAGTGTACGGTGTGTCCTGAAACCTCCAAAAAACTCAGCTTAGAGAGCATAGGGCACTTCCACTCATGGGCGTATAAATTGGGAAAACTAAAAATCAGCAAGACACAGGCACCCCAAAGTTTAGGGCTGCTCTGTTGACAAGAACCTCCACTTCGTTACACCTTAAATATCCCAGGAAAGAGAAAAATGGATAAAGAAGTTGTGGTCCTTATGTACAATGGAATATCACTCAGCCATGAAACCAACGTCATAAGGCTAGTAGCAGCATGATGAGTGGATTTAGGTATGACGATTCTAAGTGAAATAAGTCATACAGAAAAAGACACTTATCATAAGATATCACTTATAGAGGGAATGTAAAAACCGCTACCCTTGAACTGAATTACAAAACAGAACAGAGTCCCACGTTTAGAAAACACACTATGGCTGCTTCACGGGAAAGGTGAGGTGGGGTGATGCATAAAACACGGGTTTCAAATTAGCTCAGATACCGTTCCATACAGCCAATATGTAATAGACAAGACCTACTCCTTGCTCAGTGAATTGGACTCAACACCCCCTATTCACCGCCCAAGAATATATCTGACTAGTAAGAATCTTAAAACCTATGTTTTGATATCTCTCTGTAAGTGAGTCAAGTGGGTGTAAAGCGGCAGAAACACAGCAGAGGAAAGCAGCTAAACTACATTATAAAAATCAATTACTTTTAAAAACCCGTGAAACAAAGACAGTGAAAGAGAGAGAAATTCTTACAAAATTCGTTCAGGGGCTGTGATGCCACCTGGATTGACCATATCTAGACCCACATCTGATTGAGACATAAGGGTGGACACTCTTGGGGCTGAGAGGTTTGGTGAGGTTGGGTGAGGAAACACAGACCCTTTAAAGTAATACTGCATGGTAACCATCCCATGGGTCCCAAATCTCCAGGTTCAAGGGCATCTTCCTATATCGAAAGCATGCATGAGAAACCCAGAAGATGGTACACCGTGTGATCGGGAAAGGTTTCCAAAACGCACCTCTTTTCTCATCTCCTTGTGCTCGGGTTCGCCATTCCAGCCGCTTTACTTGCAATCTCCCTCCTTGGAGAATCAGCACCTTTAACCTCCTGTTCCGTACAGGTTGCAATTTGTCCTGAGGATGAACGGGAAGAGGGGGAACCAATGAGAGACTAGCTCTAGGTATCGGGACAGGCACAGGTCACTCTATTTTCCCATCAGGAAGAAGAATTAACCACAGGCTCAGCCTGCCGCCCGGGACCAGAATAGGGCCTGAAGCAATCCTGCGCTTTTGCGGCCAGCTCCCAAGAAAGCGAGTTGAAAAATGGAGCTCAGGGGCACTGCAATTCACAAACCTGCAGACTTATAAATGATAACTCTGGTCCACAAATATATTGAGGGAAGGCAACGAAGAGGAATGGAAAGCAAGGCAGAATTGCAGGAAACAGATTTCAGGAGGGAGATTCGAATCGGCTTTAAAGCACAGGAAAAGCGGCAAAACCTCGACAATGAAGCCCTTGGCCAAAAAGGGCGTATGCGTTTTTTCCTGAATATATTCAGGAAAAAACGCATACGCCCTTTTTGGCCAACCAAGCAACCTGGAAAGGCAAATCAGCGCTACAAAGAAGTCTCGCTTCCCATCGGTCAAAAGGGCCATGCTGAATAAAGTGTCAAAACCAGAAATGCACGACAGGCCATGGAGAAACGGGAGCCTGGCTACGCTGATGGGCGGGATGTAAATTGCCAACAGCCACTCTGGAGAAGTGTACGGTGTGTCCTGAAACCTCCAAAAAACTCAGCTTAGAGAGCATAGGGCACTTCCACTCATGGGCGTATAAATTGGGAAAACTAAAAATCAGCAAGACACAGGCACCCCAAAGTTTAGGGCTGCTCTGTTGACAAGAACCTCCACTTCGTTACACCTTAAATATCCCAGGAAAGAGAAAAATGGATAAAGAAGTTGTGGTCCTTATGTACAATGGAATATCACTCAGCCATGAAACCAACGTCATAAGGCTAGTAGCAGCATGATGAGTGGATTTAGGTATGACGATTCTAAGTGAAATAAGTCATACAGAAAAAGACACTTATCATAAGATATCACTTATAGAGGGAATGTAAAAACCGCTACCCTTGAACTGAATTACAAAACAGAACAGAGTCCCACGTTTAGAAAACACACTATGGCTGCTTCACGGGAAAGGTGAAGTGGGGTGATGCATAAAACACGGGTTTCAAATTAGCTCAGATACCGTTCCATAAAGCCAATATGTAATAGACAAGACCTACTCCTTGCTCAGTGAATTGGACTCAACACCCCCTATTCACCGCCCAAGAATATATCTGACTAGTAAGAATCTTAAAACCTATGTTTTGATATCTCTCTGTAAGTGAGTCAAGTGAGTGTAAAGCGGCAGAAACACATCAGAGGAAAGCAGCTAAACTACATTATAAAAATCAATTACTTTTAAAAACCCGTGAAACAAAGACAGTGAAAGAGAGAGAAATTCTTACAAAATTCGTTCAGGGGCTGTGATGCCACCTGGATTGACCATATCTAGACCCACAGCTGATTGAGACATAAGGGTGGACACTCTTGGGGCTGAGAGGTTTGGTGAGGTTGGGTGAGGAAACACAGACCCTTTAAAGTAATACTGCATGGTACCCATCCCATGGGTCCCAAATCTCCAGGTTCAAGGGCATCTTCCTACATCGAAAACATGCATGAGAAACCCAGAAGATGGTACACCGTGTGATCGGGGAAGGTTTCCAAAACGCACCTCTTTTCTCATCTCCTTGTGCTCGGGTTCGCCATTCCAGCCGCTTTACTAGCAATCTCCCTCCTTGGAGAATCAGCACCTTTAACCTCCTGTTCCGTACAGGTTGCAATTTGTCCTGAGGATGAACGGGAAGAGGGGGAACCAATGAGAGACTAGCTCTAGGTATCGGGACAGGCACAGGTCACTCTATTTTCCCATCAGGAAGAAGAATTAACCACAGGCTCAGCCTGCCGCCCGGGACCAGAATAGGGCCTGAAGCAATCTTGCGCTTTTGCGGCCAGCTCCCAAGAAAGTGAGTTGAAAAATGGAGCTCAGGGGCACTGCAATTCACAAACCTGCAGACTTATAAATGATAACTCTCGTCCACAAATATATTGAGGGAAGGTAACGAAGAGGAATGGAAAACAAGGCAGAATTGCAGGAAACAGATTTCAGGAGGGAGATTCGAATCGCCTTTAAAGCACAGGAAAAGCGGCAAAACCTCGACAATGAAGCCCTTGGCCAAAAAGGGCGTATGCGTTTTTTCCTGAATATATTCAGGAAAAAACGCATACGCCCTTTTTGGCCAACCAAGCAACCTGGAAAGGCAAATCAGCGCTACAAAGAAGTCTCGCTTCCCATCGGTCAAAAGGGCCATGCTGAATAAAGTGTCAAAACCAGAAATGCAGGACAGGCCATGGAGAAACGGGAGCCTGGCTACGCTGATGGGCGGGATGTAAATTGCCAACAGCCACTCTGGAGAAGTGTACGGTGTGTCCTGAAACCTCCAAAAAACTCAGCTTAGAGAGCATAGGGCACTTCCACTCATGGGCGTATAAATTGGGAAAACTAAAAATCAGCAAGACACAGGCACCCCAAAGTTTAGGGCTGCTCTGTTGACAAGAACCTCCACTTCGTTACACCTTAAATATCCCAGGAAAGAGAAAAATGGATAAAGAAGTTGTGGTCCTTATGTACAATGGAATATCACTCAGCCATGAAACCAACGTCATAAGGCTAGTAGCAGCATGATGAGTGGATTTAGGTATGACGATTCTAAGTGAAATAAGTCATACAGAAAAAGACACTTATCATAAGATATCACTTATAGAGGGAATGTAAAAACCGCTACCCTTGAACTGAATTACAAAACAGAACAGAGTCCCACGTTTAGAAAACACACTATGGCTGCTTCACGGGAAAGGTGAGGTGGGGTGATGCATAAAACAAGGGTTTCAAATTAGGTCAGATACCGTTCCATAAAGCCAATATGTAATAGACAAGACCTACTCCTTGCTCAGTGAATTGGACTCAACACCCCCTATTCAACGCCCAAGAATATATCTGACTAGTAAGAATCTTAAAACCTATGTTTTGATATCTCTCTGTAAGTGAGTCAAGTGGGTGTAAAGCGGCAGAAACACAGCAGAGGAAAGCAGCTAAACCACATTATAAAAATCAATTACTTTTAAAACCCCGTGAAACAAAGACAGTGAAAGAGAGAGAAATTCTTACAAAATTCGTTCAGGGGCTGTGATGCCACCTGGATTGACCATATCTAGACCCACATCTGATTGAGACATAAGGGTGGACACTCTTGGGGCGGAGAGGTTTGGTGAGGTTGGGTGAGGAAACACAGACCCTTTAAAGTAATACTGCATGGTAACCATCCCATGGGTCCCAAATCTCCAGGTTCAAGGGCATCTTCCTATATCGAAAACATGCATGAGCAACCCAGAAGATGGTACACCGTGTGATCGGGAAAGGTTTCCAAAACGCACCTCTTTTCTCATCTCCTTGTGCTCGGGTTCGCCATTCCAGCCGCTTTACTTGCAATCTCCCTCCTTGGAGAATCAGCACCTTTAACCTCCTGTTCCGTACAGGTTGCAATTTGTCCTGAGGATGAACGGGAAGAGGGGTAACCAATGAGAGACTAGCTCTAGGTATCGGGACAGGCACAGGTCACTCTATTTTCCCATCAGGAAGAGGAATTAACCACAGGCTCAGCCTGCCGCCCGGGACCAGAATAGGGCCTGAAGCAATCTTGCGCTTTTGCGGCCAGCTCCCAAGAAAGTGAGTTGAAAAATGGAGCTCAGGGGCACTGCAATTCACAAACCTGCAGACTTATAAATGATAACTCTCGTCCACAAATATATTGAGGGAAGGTAACGAAGAGGAATGGAAAGCAAGGCAGAATTGCAGGAAACAGATTTCAGGAGGGAGATTCGAATCGCCTTTAAAGCACAGGAAAAGCGGCAAAACCTCGACAATGAAGCCCTTGGCCAAAAAGGGCGTATGCGTTTTTTCCTGAATATATTCAGGAAAAAACGCATACGCCCTTTTTGGCCAACCAAGCAACCTGGAAAGGCAAATCAGCGCTACAAAGAAGTCTCGCTTCCCATCGGTCAAAAGGGCCATGCTGAATAAAGTGTCAAAACCAGAAATGCAGGACAGGCCACGGAGAAACGGGAGCCTGGCTACGCTGATGGGCGGGATGTAAATTGCCAACAGCCACTCTGGAGAAGTGTACGGTGTGTCCTGAAACCTCCAAAAAACTCAGCTTAGAGAGCATAGGGCACTTCCACTCATGGGCGTATAAATTGGGAAAACTAAAAATCAGCAAGACACAGGCACCCCAAAGTTTAGGGCTGCTCTGTTGACAAGAACCTCCACTTTGTTACACCTTAAATATCCCAGGAAAGAGAAAAATGGATAAAGAAGTTGTGGTCCTTATGTACAATGGAATATCACTCAGCCATGAAACCAACGTCATAAGGCTAGTAGCAGCATGATGAGTGGATTTAGGTATGACGATTCTAAGTGAAATAAGTCATACAGAAAAAGACACTTATCATAAGATATCACTTATAGAGGGAATGTAAAAACCGCTACCCTTGAACTGAATTACAAAACAGAACAGAGTCCCACGTTTAGAAAACACACTATGGCTGCTTCACGGGAAAGGTGAGGTGGGGTGATGCATAAAACAAGGGTTTCAAATTAGGTCAGATACCGTTCCATAAAGCCAATATGTAATAGACAAGACCTACTCCTTGCTCAGTGAATTGGACTCAACACCCCCTATTCACCGCCCAAGAATATATCTGACTAGTAAGAATCTTAAAACCTATGTTTTGATATCTCTCTGTAAGTGAGTCAAGTGGGTGTAAAGCGGCAGAAACACAGCAGAGGAAAGCAGCTAAACCACATTATAAAAATCAATTACTTTTAAAAACCCGTGAAACAAAGACAGTGAAAGAGAGAGAAATTCTTACAAAATTCGTTCAGGGGCTGTGATGCCACCTGGATTGACCATATCTAGACCCACATCTGATTGAGACATAAGGGTGGACACTCTTGGGGCTGAGAGGTTTGGTGAGGTTGGGTGAGGAAACACAGACCCTTTAAAGTAATACTGCATGGTACCCATCCCATGGGTCCCAAATCTCCAGGTTCAAGGGCATCTTCCTACATCAAAAACATGCATGAGAAACCCAGAAGATGGTACACCGTGTGATCGGGAAAGGTTTCCAAAACGCACCTCTTTTCTCATCTCCTTGTGCTCGGGTTCGCCATTCCAGCCGCTTTACTTGCAATCTCCCTCCTTGGAGAATCAGCACCTTTAACCTCCTGTTCCGTACAGGTTGCAATTTGTCCTGAGGATGAACGGGAAGAGGGGGAACCAATGAGAGACTAGCTCTAGGTATCGGGACAGGCACAGGTCACTCTATTTTCCCATCAGGAAGAAGAATTAACCACAGGCTCAGCCTGCCGCCCGGGACCAGAATAGGGCCTGAAGCAATCCTGCGCTTTTGCGGCCAGCTCCCAAGAAAGCGAGTTGAAAAATGGAGCTCAGGGGCACTGCAATTCACAAACCTGAAGACTTATAAATGATAACTCTGGTCCACAAATATATTGAGGGAAGGCAACGAAGAGGAATGGAAAGCAAGGCAGAATTGCAGGAAACAGATTTCAGGAGGGAGATTCGAATCGGCTTTAAAGCACAGGAAAAGCGGCAAAACCTCGACAATGAAGCCCTTGGCCAAAAAGGGCGTATGCGTTTTTTCCTGAATATATTCAGGAAAAAACGCATACGCCCTTTTTGGCCAACCAAGCAACCTGGAAAGGCAAATCAGCGCTACAAAGAAGTCTCGCTTCCCATCGGTCAAAAGGGCCATGCTGAATAAAGTGTCAAAACCAGAAATGCACGACAGGCCATGGAGAAACGGGAGCCTGGCTACGCTGATGGGCGGGATGTAAATTGCCAACAGCCACTCTGGAGAAGTGTACGGTGTGTCCTGAAACCTCCAAAAAACTCAGCTTAGAGAGCATAGGGCACTTCCACTCATGGGCGTATAAATTGGGAAAACTAAAAATCAGCAAGACACAGGCACCCCAAAGTTTAGGGCTGCTCTGTTGACAAGAACCTCCACTTCGTTACACCTTAAATATCCCAGGAAAGAGAAAAATGGATAAAGAAGTTGTGGTCCTTATGTACAATGGAATATCACTCAGCCATGAAACCAACGTCATAAGGCTAGTAGCAGCATGATGAGTGGATTTAGGTATGACGATTCTAAGTGAAATAAGTCATACAGAAAAAGACACTTATCATAAGATATCACTTATAGAGGGAATGTAAAAACCGCTACCCTTGAACTGAATTACAAAACAGAACAGAGTCCCACGTTTAGAAAACACACTATGGCTGCTTCACGGGAAAGGTGAGGTGGGGTGATGCATAAAACACGGGTTTCAAATTAGCTCAGATACCGTTCCATAAAGCCAATATGTAATAGACAAGACCTACTCCTTGCTCAGTGAATTGGACTCAACACCCCCTATTCACCGCCCAAGAATATATCTGACTAGTAAGAATCTTAAAACCTATGTTTTGATATCTCTCTGTAAGTGAGTCAAGTGGGTGTAAAGCGGCAGAAACACAGCAGAGAAAAGCAGCTAAACCACATTATAAAAATCAATTACTTTTAAAAACCCGTGAAACAAAGACAGTGAAATAGAGAGAAATTCTTACAAAATTCGTTCAGGGGCTGTGATGCCACCTGGATTGACCATATCTAGACCCACAGCTGATTGAGACATAAGGGTGGACACTCTTGGGGCTGAGAGGTTTGGTGAGGTTGGGTGAGGAAACACAGACCCTTTAAAGTAATACTGCATGGTACCCATCCCATGGGTCCCAAATCTCCAGGTTCAAGGGCATCTTCCTACATCGAAAACATGCATGAGAAACCCAGAAGATGGTACACCGTGTGATCGGGGAAGGTTTCCAAAACGCACCTCTTTTCTCATCTCCTTGTGCTCGGGTTCGCCATTCCAGCCGCTTTACTAGCAATCTCCCTCCTTGGAGAATCAGCACCTTTAACCTCCTGTTCCGTACAGGTTGCAATTTGTCCTGAGGATGAACGGGAAGAGGGGGAACCAATGAGAGACTAGCTCTAGGTATCGGGACAGGCACAGGTCACTCTATTTTCCCATCAGGAAGAAGAATTAACCACAGGCTCAGCCTGCCGCCCGGGACCAGAATAGGGCCTGAAGCAATCTTGCGCTTTTGCGGCCAGCTCCCAAGAAAGTGAGTTGAAAAATGGAGCTCAGGGGCACTGCAATTCACAAACCTGCAGACTTATAAATGATAACTCTCGTCCACAAATATATTGAGGGAAGGTAACGAAGAGGAAAGGAAAACAAGGCAGAATTGCAGGAAACAGATTTCAGGAGGGAGATTCGAATCGCCTTTAAAGCACAGGAAAAGCGGCAAAACCTCGACAATGAAGCCCTTGGCCAAAAAGGGCGTATGCGTTTTTTCCTGAATATATTCAGGAAAAAACGCATACGCCCTTTTTGGCCAACCAAGCAACCTGGAAAGGCAAATCAGCGCTACAAAGAAGTCTCGCTTCCCATCGGTCAAAAGGGCCATGCTGAATAAAGTGTCAAAACCAGAAATGCAGGACAGGCCATGGAGAAACGGGAGCCTGGCTACGCTGATGGGCGGGATGTAAATTGCCAACAGCCACTCTGGAGAAGTGTACGGTGTGTCCTGAAACCTCCAAAAAACTCAGCTTAGAGAGCATAGGGCACTTCCACTCATGGGCGTATAAATTGGGAAAACTAAAAATCAGCAAGACACAGGCACCCCAAAGTTTAGGGCTGCTCTGTTGACAAGAACCTCCACTTCGTTACACCTTAAATATCCCAGGAAAGAGAAAAATGGATAAAGAAGTTGTGGTCCTTATGTACAATGGAATATCACTCAGCCATGAAACCAACGTCATAAGGCTAGTAGCAGCATGATGAGTGGATTTAGGTATGACGATTCTAAGTGAAATAAGTCATACAGAAAAAGACACTTATCATAAGATATCACTTATAGAGGGAATGTAAAAACCGCTACCCTTGAACTGAATTACAAAACAGAACAGAGTCCCACGTTTAGAAAACACACTATGGCTGCTTCACGGGAAAGGTGAGGTGGGGTGATGCATAAAACAAGGGTTTCAAATTAGGTCAGATACCGTTCCATAAAGCCAATATGTAATAGACAAGACCTACTCCTTGCTCAGTGAATTGGACTCAACACCCCCTATTCAACGCCCAAGAATATATCTGACTAGTAAGAATCTTAAAACCTATGTTTTGATATCTCTCTGTAAGTGAGTCAAGTGGGTGTAAAGCGGCAGAAACACAGCAGAGGAAAGCAGCTAAACCACATTATAAAAATCAATTACTTTTAAAAACCCGTGAAACAAAGACAGTGAAAGAGAGAGAAATTCTTACAAAATTCGTTCAGGGGCTGTGATGCCACCTGGATTGACCATATCTAGACCCACATCTGATTGAGACATAAGGGTGGACACTCTTGGGGCGGAGAGTTTTGGTGAGGTTGGGTGAGGAAACACAGACCCTTTAAAGTAATACTGCATGGTAACCATCCCATGGGTCCCAAATCTCCAGGTTCAAGGGCATCTTCCTACATCGAAAACATGCATGAGAAACCCAGAAGATGGTACACCGTGTGATCGGGGAAGGTTTCCAAAACGCACCTCTTTTCTCATCTCCTTGTGCTCGGGTTCGCCATTCCAGCCGCTTTACTAGCAATCTCCCTCCTTGGAGAATCAGCACCTTTAACCTCCTGTTCCGTACAGGTTGCAATTTGTCCTGAGGATGAACGGGAAGAGGGGGAACCAATGAGAGACTAGCTCTAGGTATCGGGACAGGCACAGGTCACTCTATTTTCCCATCAGGAAGAAGAATTAACCACAGGCTCAGCCTGCCGCCCGGGACCAGAATAGGGCCTGAAGCAATCTTGCGCTTTTGCGGCCAGCTCCCAAGAAAGTGAGTTGAAAAATGGAGCTCAGGGGCACTGCAATTCACAAACCTGCAGACTTATAAATGATAACTCTCGTCCACAAATATATTGAGGGAAGGTAACGAAGAGGAATGGAAAACAAGGCAGAATTGCAGGAAACAGATTTCAGGAGGGAGATTCGAATCGCCTTTAAAGCACAGGAAAAGCGGCAAAACCTCGACAATGAAGCCCTTGGCCAAAAAGGGCGTATGCGTTTTTTCCTGAATATATTCAGGAAAAAACGCATACGCCCTTTTTGGCCAACCAAGCAACCTGGAAAGGCAAATCAGCGCTACAAAGAAGTCTCGCTTCCCATCGGTCAAAAGGGCCATGCTGAATAAAGTGTCAAAACCAGAAATGCAGGACAGGCCATGGAGAAACGGGAGCCTGGCTACGCTGATGGGCGGGATGTAAATTGCCAACAGCCACTCTGGAGAAGTGTACGGTGTGTCCTGAAACCTCCAAAAAACTCAGCTTAGAGAGCATAGGGCACTTCCACTCATGGGCGTATAAATTGGGAAAACTAAAAATCAGCAAGACACAGGCACCCCAAAGTTTAGGGCTGCTCTGTTGACAAGAACCTCCACTTCGTTACACCTTAAATATCCCAGGAAAGAGAAAAATGGATAAAGAAGTTGTGGTCCTTATGTACAATGGAATATCACTCAGCCATGAAACCAACGTCATAAGGCTAGTAGCAGCATGATGAGTGGATTTAGGTATGACGATTCTAAGTGAAATAAGTCATACAGAAAAAGACACTTATCATAAGATATCACTTATAGAGGGAATGTAAAAACCGCTACCCTTGAACTGAATTACAAAACAGAACAGAGTCCCACGTTTAGAAAACACACTATGGCTGCTTCACGGGAAAGGTGAGGTGGGGTGATGCATAAAACAAGGGTTTCAAATTAGGTCAGATACCGTTCCATAAAGCCAATATGTAATAGACAAGACCTACTCCTTGCTCAGTGAATTGGACTCAACACCCCCTATTCAACGCCCAAGAATATATCTGACTAGTAAGAATCTTAAAACCTATGTTTTGATATCTCTCTGTAAGTGAGTCAAGTGGGTGTAAAGCGGCAGAAACACAGCAGAGGAAAGCAGCTAAACCACATTATAAAAATCAATTACTTTTAAAAACCCGTGAAACAAAGACAGTGAAAGAGAGAGAAATTCTTACAAAATTCGTTCAGGGGCTGTGATGCCACCTGGATTGACCATATCTAGACCCACATCTGATTGAGACATAAGGGTGGACACTCTTGGGGCGGAGAGGTTTGGTGAGGTTGGGTGAGGAAACACAGACCCTTTAAAGTAATACTGCATGGTAACCATCCCATGGGTCCCAAATCTCCAGGTTCAAGGGCATCTTCCTATATCGAAAACATGCATGAGCAACCCAGAAGATGGTACACCGTGTGATCGGGAAAGGTTTCCAAAACGCACCTCTTTTCTCATCTCCTTGTGCTCGGGTTCGCCATTCCAGCCGCTTTACTTGCAATCTCCCTCCTTGGAGAATCAGCACCTTTAACCTCCTGTTCCGTACAGGTTGCAATTTGTCCTGAGGATGAACGGGAAGAGGGGTAACCAATGAGAGACTAGCTCTAGGTATCGGGACAGGCACAGGTCACTCTATTTTCCCATCAGGAAGAGGAATTAACCACAGGCTCAGCCTGCCGCCCGGGACCAGAATAGGGCCTGAAGCAATCTTGCGCTTTTGCGGCCAGCTCCCAAGAAAGTGAGTTGAAAAATGGAGCTCAGGGGCACTGCAATTCACAAACCTGCAGACTTATAAATGATAACTCTCGTCCACAAATATATTGAGGGAAGGTAACGAAGAGGAATGGAAAGCAAGGCAGAATTGCAGGAAACAGATTTCAGGAGGGAGATTCGAATCGCCTTTAAAGCACAGGAAAAGCGGCAAAACCTCGACAATGAAGCCCTTGGCCAAAAAGGGCGTATGCGTTTTTTCCTGAATATATTCAGGAAAAAACGCATACGCCCTTTTTGGCCAACCAAGCAACCTGGAAAGGCAAATCAGCGCTACACAGAAGTCTCGCTTCCCATCGGTCAAAAGGGCCATGCTGAATAAAGTGTCAAAACCAGAAATGCAGGACAGGCCACGGAGAAACGGGAGCCTGGCTACGCTGATGGGCGGGATGTAAATTGCCAACAGCCACTCTGGAGAAGTGTACGGTGTGTCCTGAAACCTCCAAAAAACTCAGCTTAGAGAGCATAGGGCACTTCCACTCATGGGCGTATAAATTGGGAAAACTAAAAATCAGCAAGACACAGGCACCCCAAAGTTTAGGGCTGCTCTGTTGACAAGAACCTCCACTTCGTTACACCTTAAATATCCCAGGAAAGAGAAAAATGGATAAAGAAGTTGTGGTCCTTATGTACAATGGAATATCACTCAGCCATGAAACCAACGTCATAAGGCTAGTAGCAGCATGATGAGTGGATTTAGGTATGACGATTCTAAGTGAAATAAGTCATACAGAAAAAGACACTTATCATAAGATATCACTTATAGAGGGAATGTAAAAACCGCTACCCTTGAACTGAATTACAAAACAGAACAGAGTCCCACGTTTAGAAAACACACTATGGCTGCTTCACGGGAAAGGTGAGGTGGGGTGATGCATAAAACAAGGGTTTCAAATTAGGTCAGATACCGTTCCATAAAGCCAATATGTAATAGACAAGACCTACTCCTTGCTCAGTGAATTGGACTCAACACCCCCTATTCAACGCCCAAGAATATATCTGACTAGTAAGAATCTTAAAACCTATGTTTTGATATCTCTCTGTAAGTGAGTCAAGTGGGTGTAAAGCGGCAGAAACACAGCAGAGGAAAGCAGCTAAACCACATTATAAAAATCAATTACTTTTAAAAACCCGTGAAACAAAGACAGTGAAAGAGAGAGAAATTCTTACAAAATTCGTTCAGGGGCTGTGATGCCACCTGGATTGACCATATCTAGACCCACATCTGATTGAGACATAAGGGTGGACACTCTTGGGGCTGAGAGGTTTGGTGAGGTTGGGTGAGGAAACACAGACCCTTTAAAGTAATACTGCATGGTACCCATCCCATGGGTCCCAAATCTCCAGGTTCAAGGGCATCTTCCTACATCAAAAACATGCATGAGAAACCCAGAAGATGGTACACCGTGTGATCGGGAAAGGTTTCCAAAACGCACCTCTTTTCTCATCTCCTTGTGCTCGGGTTCGCCATTCCAGCCGCTTTACTTGCAATCTCCCTCCTTGGAGAATCAGCACCTTTAACCTCCTGTTCCGTACAGGTTGCAATTTGTCCTGAGGATGAACGGGAAGAGGGGGAACCAATGAGAGACTAGCTCTAGGTATCGGGACAGGCACAGGTCACTCTATTTTCCCATCAGGAAGAAGAATTAACCACAGGCTCAGCCTGCCGCCCGGGACCAGAATAGGGCCTGAAGCAATCCTGCGCTTTTGCGGCCAGCTCCCAAGAAAGCGAGTTGAAAAATGGAGCTCAGGGGCACTGCAATTCACAAACCTGCAGACTTATAAATGATAACTCTGGTCCACAAATATATTGAGGGAAGGCAACGAAGAGGAATGGAAAGCAAGGCAGAATTGCAGGAAACAGATTTCAGGAGGGAGATTCGAATCGGCTTTAAAGCACAGGAAAAGCGGCAAAACCTCGACAATGAAGCCCTTGGCCAAAAAGGGCGTATGCGTTTTTTCCTGAATATATTCAGGAAAAAACGCATACGCCCTTTTTGGCCAACCAAGCAACCTGGAAAGGCAAATCAGCGCTACAAAGAAGTCTCGTTTCCCATCGGTCAAAAGGGCCATGCTGAATAAAGTGTCAAAACCAGAAATGCACGACAGGCCATGGAGAAACGGGAGCCTGGCTACGCTGATGGGCGGGATGTAAATTGCCAACAGCCACTCTGGAGAAGTGTACGGTGTGTCCTGAAACCTCCAAAAAACTCAGCTTAGAGAGCATAGGGCACTTCCACTCATGGGCGTATAAATTGGGAAAACTAAAAATCAGCAAGACACAGGCACCCCAAAGTTTAGGGCTGCTCTGTTGACAAGAACCTCCACTTCGTTACACCTTAAATATCCCAGGAAAGAGAAAAATGGATAAAGAAGTTGTGGTCCTTATGTACAATGGAATATCACTCAGCCATGAAACCAACGTCATAAGGCTAGTAGCAGCATGATGAGTGGATTTAGGTATGACGATTCTAAGTGAAATAAGTCATACAGAAAAAGACACTTATCATAAGATATCACTTATAGAGGGAATGTAAAAACCGCTACCCTTGAACTGAATTACAAAACAGAACAGAGTCCCACGTTTAGAAAACACACTATGGCTGCTTAACGGGAAAGGTGAGGTGGGGTGATGCATAAAACAAGGGTTTCAAATTAGGTCAGATACCGTTCCATAAAGCCAATATGTAATAGACAAGACCTACTCCTTGCTCAGTGAATTGGACTCAACACCCCCTATTCACCGCCCAAGAATATATCTGACTAGTAAGAATCTTAAAACCTATGTTTTGATATCTCTCTGTAAGTGAGTCAAGTGGGTGTAAAGCGGCAGAAACACAGCAGAGGAAAGCAGCTAAACCACATTATAAAAATCAATTACTTTTAAAAACCCGTGAAACAAAGACAGTGAAAGAGAGAGAAATTCTTACAAAATTCGTTCAGGGGCTGTGATGCCACCTGGATTGACCATATCTAGACCCACATCTGATTGAGACATAAGGGTGGACACTCTTGGGGCTGAGAGGTTTGGTGAGGTTGGGTGAGGAAACACAGACCCTTTAAAGTAATACTGCATGGTACCCATCCCATGGGTCCCAAATCTCCAGGTTCAAGGGCATCTTCCTACATCAAAAACATGCATGAGAAACCCAGAAGATGGTACACCGTGTGATCGGGAAAGGTTTCCAAAACGCACCTCTTTTCTCATCTCCTTGTGCTCGGGTTCGCCATTCCAGCCGCTTTACTTGCAATCTCCCTCCTTGGAGAATCAGCACCTTTAACCTCCTGTTCCGTACAGGTTGCAATTTGTCCTGAGGATGAACGGGAAGAGGGGGAACCAATGAGAGACTAGCTCTAGGTATCGGGACAGGCACAGGTCACTCTATTTTCCCATCAGAAAGAAGAATTAACCACAGGCTCAGCATGCCGCCCGGGACCAGAATAGGGCCTGAAGCAATCCTGCGCTTTTGCGGCCAGCTCCCAAGAAAGCGAGTTGAAAAATGGAGCTCAGGGGCACTGCAATTCACAAACCTGCAGACTTATAAATGATAACTCTGGTCCACAAATATATTGAGGGAAGGCAACGAAGAGGAATGGAAAGCAAGGCAGAATTGCAGGAAACAGATTTCAGGAGGGAGATTCGAATCGGCTTTAAAGCACAGGAAAAGCGGCAAAACCTCGACAATGAAGCCCTTGGCCAAAAAGGGCGTATGCGTTTTTTCCTGAATATATTCAGGAAAAAACGCATACGCCCTTTTTGGCCAACCAAGCAACCTGGAAAGGCAAATCAGCGCTACAAAGAAGTCTCGCTTCCCATCGGTCAAAAGGGCCATGCTGAATAAAGTGTCAAAACCAGAAATGCACGACAGGCCATGGAGAAACGGGAGCCTGGCTACGCTGATGGGCGGGATGTAAATTGCCAACAGCCACTCTGGAGAAGTGTACGGTGTGTCCTGAAACCTCCAAAAAACTCAGCTTAGAGAGCATAGGGCACTTCCACTCATGGGCGTATAAATTGGGAAAACTAAAAATCAGCAAGACACAGGCACCCCAAAGTTTAGGGCTGCTCTGTTGACAAGAACCTCCACTTCGTTACACCTTAAATATCCCAGGAAAGAGAAAAATGGATAAAGAAGTTGTGGTCCTTATGTACAATGGAATATCACTCAGCCATGAAACCAACGTCATAAGGCTAGTAGCAGCATGATGAGTGGATTTAGGTATGACGATTCTAAGTGAAATAAGTCATACAGAAAAAGACACTTATCATAAGATATCACTTATAGAGGGAATGTAAAAACCGCTACCCTTGAACTGAATTACAAAACAGAACAGAGTCCCACGTTTAGAAAACACACTATGGCTGCTTCACGGGAAAGGTGAGGTGGGGTGATGCATAAAACAAGGGTTTCAAATTAGGTCAGATACCGTTCCATAAAGCCAATATGTAATAGACAAGACCTACTCCTTGCTCAGTGAATTGGACTCAACACCCCCTATTCAACGCCCAAGAATATATCTGACTAGTAAGAATCTTAAAACCTATGTTTTGATATCTCTCTGTAAGTGAGTCAAGTGGGTGTAAAGCGGCAGAAACACAGCAGAGGAAAGCAGCTAAACCACATTATAAAAATCAATTACTTTTAAAAACCCGTGAAACAAAGACAGTGAAAGAGAGAGAAATTCTTACAAAATTCGTTCAGGGGCTGTGATGCCACCTGGATTGACCATATCTAGACCCACATCTGATTGAGACATAAGGGTGGACACTCTTGGGGCTGAGAGGTTTGGTGAGGTTGGGTGAGGAAACACAGACCCTTTAAAGTAATACTGCATGGTACCCATCCCATGGGTCCCAAATCTCCAGGTTCAAGGGCATCTTCCTACATCAAAAACATGCATGAGAAACCCAGAAGATGGTACACCGTGTGATCGGGAAAGGTTTCCAAAACGCACCTCTTTTCTCATCTCCTTGTGCTCGGGTTCGCCATTCCAGCCGCTTTACTTGCAATCTCCCTCCTTGGAGAATCAGCACCTTTAACCTCCTGTTCCGTACAGGTTGCAATTTGTCCTGAGGATGAACGGGAAGAGGGGGAACCAATGAGAGACTAGCTCTAGGTATCGGGACAGGCACAGGTCACTCTATTTTCCCATCAGGAAGAAGAATTAACCACAGGCTCAGCCTGCCGCCCGGGACCAGAATAGGGCCTGAAGCAATCCTGCGCTTTTGCGGCCAGCTCCCAAGAAAGCGAGTTGAAAAATGGAGCTCAGGGGCACTGCAATTCACAAACCTGCAGACTTATAAATGATAACTCTGGTCCACAAATATATTGAGGGAAGGCAACGAAGAGGAATGGAAAGCAAGGCAGAATTGCAGGAAACAGATTTCAGGAGGGAGATTCGAATCGGCTTTAAAGCACAGGAAAAGCGGCAAAATCTCGACAATGAAGCCCTTGGCCAAAAAGGGCGTATGCGTTTTTTCCTGAATATATTCAGGAAAAAACGCATACGCCCTTTTTGGCCAACCAAGCAACCTGGAAAGGCAAATCAGCGCTACAAAGAAGTCTCGTTTCCCATCGGTCAAAAGGGCCATGCTGAATAAAGTGTCAAAACCAGAAATGCACGACAGGCCATGGAGAAACGGGAGCCTGGCTACGCTGATGGGCGGGATGTAAATTGCCAACAGCCACTCTGGAGAAGTGTACGGTGTGTCCTGAAACCTCCAAAAAACTCAGCTTAGAGAGCATAGGGCACTTCCACTCATGGGCGTATAAATTGGGAAAACTAAAAATCAGCAAGACACAGGCACCCCAAAGTTTAGGGCTGCTCTGTTGACAAGAACCTCCACTTCGTTACACCTTAAATATCCCAGGAAAGAGAAAAATGGATAAAGAAGTTGTGGTCCTTATGTACAATGGAATATCACTCAGCCATGAAACCAACGTCATAAGGCTAGTAGCAGCATGATGAGTGGATTTAGGTATGACGATTCTAAGTGAAATAAGTCATACAGAAAAAGACACTTATCATAAGATATCACTTATAGAGGGAATGTAAAAACCGCTACCCTTGAACTGAATTACAAAACAGAACAGAGTCCCACGTTTAGAAAACACACTATGGCTGCTTAACGGGAAAGGTGAGGTGGGGTGATGCATAAAACAAGGGTTTCAAATTAGGTCAGATACCGTTCCATAAAGCCAATATGTAATAGACAAGACCTACTCCTTGCTCAGTGAATTGGACTCAACACCCCCTATTCACCGCCCAAGAATATATCTGACTAGTAAGAATCTTAAAACCTATGTTTTGATATCTCTCTGTAAGTGAGTCAAGTGGGTGTAAAGCGGCAGAAACACAGCAGAGGAAAGCAGCTAAACCACATTATAAAAATCAATTACTTTTAAAAACCCGTGAAACAAAGACAGTGAAAGAGAGAGAAATTCTTACAAAATTCGTTCAGGGGCTGTGATGCCACCTGGATTGACCATATCTAGACCCACATCTGATTGAGACATAAGGGTGGACACTCTTGGGGCTGAGAGGTTTGGTGAGGTTGGGTGAGGAAACACAGACCCTTTAAAGTAATACTGCATGGTACCCATCCCATGGGTCCCAAATCTCCAGGTTCAAGGGCATCTTCCTACATCAAAAACATGCATGAGAAACCCAGAAGATGGTACACCGTGTGATCGGGAAAGGTTTCCAAAACGCACCTCTTTTCTCATCTCCTTGTGCTCGGGTTCGCCATTCCAGCCGCTTTACTTGCAATCTCCCTCCTTGGAGAATCAGCACCTTTAACCTCCTGTTCCGTACAGGTTGCAATTTGTCCTGAGGATGAACGGGAAGAGGGGGAACCAATGAGAGACTAGCTCTAGGTATCGGGACAGGCACAGGTCACTCTATTTTCCCATCAGAAAGAAGAATTAACCACAGGCTCAGCATGCCGCCCGGGACCAGAATAGGGCCTGAAGCAATCCTGCGCTTTTGCGGCCAGCTCCCAAGAAAGCGAGTTGAAAAATGGAGCTCAGGGGCACTGCAATTCACAAACCTGCAGACTTATAAATGATAACTCTGGTCCACAAATATATTGAGGGAAGGCAACGAAGAGGAATGGAAAGCAAGGCAGAATTGCAGGAAACAGATTTCAGGAGGGAGATTCGAATCGGCTTTAAAGCACAGGAAAAGCGGCAAAACCTCGACAATGAAGCCCTTGGCCAAAAAGGGCGTATGCGTTTTTTCCTGAATATATTCAGGAAAAAACGCATACGCCCTTTTTGGCCAACCAAGCAACCTGGAAAGGCAAATCAGCGCTACAAAGAAGTCTCGCTTCCCATCGGTCAAAAGGGCCATGCTGAATAAAGTGTCAAAACCAGAAATGCACGACAGGCCATGGAGAAACGGGAGCCTGGCTACGCTGATGGGCGGGATGTAAATTGCCAACAGCCACTCTGGAGAAGTGTACGGTGTGTCCTGAAACCTCCAAAAAACTCAGCTTAGAGAGCATAGGGCACTTCCACTCATGGGCGTATAAATTGGGAAAACTAAAAATCAGCAAGACAGAGGCACCCCAAAGTTTAGGGCTGCTCTGTTGACAAGAACCTCCACTTCGTTACACCTTAAATATCCCAGGAAAGAGAAAAATGGATAAAGAAGTTGTGGTCCTTATGTACAATGGAATATCACTCAGCCATGAAACCAACGTCATAAGGCTAGTAGCAGCATGATGAGTGGATTTAGGTATGACGATTCTAAGTGAAATAAGTCATACAGAAAAAGACACTTATCATAAGATATCACTTATAGAGGGAATGTAAAAACCGCTACCCTTGAACTGAATTACAAAACAGAACAGAGTCCCACGTTTAGAAAACACACTATGGCTGCTTAACGGGAAAGGTGAGGTGGGGTGATGCATAAAACAAGGGTTTCAAATTAGGTCAGATACCGTTCCATAAAGCCAATATGTAATAGACAAGACCTACTCCTTGCTCAGTGAATTGGACTCAACACCCCCTATTCACCGCCCAAGAATATATCTGACTAGTAAGAATCTTAAAACCTATGTTTTGATATCTCTCTGTAAGTGAGTCAAGTGGGTGTAAAGCGGCAGAAACACAGCAGAGGAAAGCAGCTAAACCACATTATAAAAATCAATTACTTTTAAAAACCCGTGAAACAAAGACAGTGAAAGAGAGAGAAATTCTTACAAAATTCGTTCAGGGGCTGTGATGCCACCTGGATTGACCATATCTAGACCCACATCTGATTGAGACATAAGGGTGGACACTCTTGGGGCTGAGAGGTTTGGTGAGGTTGGGTGAGGAAACACAGACCCTTTAAAGTAATACTGCATGGTACCCATCCCATGGGTCCCAAATCTCCAGGTTCAAGGGCATCTTCCTACATCAAAAACATGCATGAGAAACCCAGAAGATGGTACACCGTGTGATCGGGAAAGGTTTCCAAAACGCACCTCTTTTCTCATCTCCTTGTGCTCGGGTTCGCCATTCCAGCCGCTTTACTTGCAATCTCCCTCCTTGGAGAATCAGCACCTTTAACCTCCTGTTCCGTACAGGTTGCAATTTGTCCTGAGGATGAACGGGAAGAGGGGGAACCAATGAGAGACTAGCTCTAGGTATCGGGACAGGCACAGGTCACTCTATTTTCCCATCAGAAAGAAGAATTAACCACAGGCTCAGCATGCCGCCCGGGACCAGAATAGGGCCTGAAGCAATCCTGCGCTTTTGCGGCCAGCTCCCAAGAAAGCGAGTTGAAAAATGGAGCTCAGGGGCACTGCAATTCACAAACCTGCAGACTTATAAATGATAACTCTGGTCCACAAATATATTGAGGGAAGGCAACGAAGAGGAATGGAAAGCAAGGCAGAATTGCAGGAAACAGATTTCAGGAGGGAGATTCGAATCGGCTTTAAAGCACAGGAAAAGCGGCAAAACCTCGACAATGAAGCCCTTGGCCAAAAAGGGCGTATGCGTTTTTTCCTGAATATATTCAGGAAAAAACGCATACGCCCTTTTTGGCCAACCAAGCAACCTGGAAAGGCAAATCAGCGCTACAAAGAAGTCTCGCTTCCCATCGGTCAAAAGGGCCATGCTGAATAAAGTGTCAAAACCAGAAATGCAGGACAGGCCATGGAGAAACGGGAGCCTGGCTACGCTGATGGGCGGGATGTAAATTGCCAACAGCCACTCTGGAGAAGTGTACGGTGTGTCCTGAAACCTCCAAAAAATTCAGCTTAGAGAGCATAGGGCACTTCCACTCATGGGCGTATAAATTGGGAAAACTAAAAATCAGCAAGACACAGGCACCCCAAAGTTTAGGGCTGCTCTGTTGACAAGAACCTCCACTTCGTTACACCTTAAATATCCCAGGAAAGAGAAAAATGGATAAAGAAGTTGTGGTCCTTATGTACAATGGAATATCACTCAGCCATGAAACCAACGTCATAAGGCTAGTAGCAGCATGATGAGTGGATTTAGGTATGACGATTCTAAGTGAAATAAGTCATACAGAAAAAGACACTTATCATAAGATATCACTTATAGAGGGAATGTAAAAACCGCTACCCTTGAACTGAATTACAAAACAGAACAGAGTCCCACGTTTAGAAAACACACTATGGCTGCTTCACGGGAAAGGTGAGGTGGGGTGATGCATAAAACACGGGTTTCAAATTAGCTCAGATACCGTTCCATACAGCCAATATGTAATAGACAAGACCTACTCCTTGCTCAGTGAATTGGACTCAACACCCCCTATTCACCGCCCAAGAATATATCTGACTAGTAAGAATCTTAAAACCTATGTTTTGATATCTCTCTGTAAGTGAGTCAAGTGGGTGTAAAGCGGCAGAAACACAGCAGAGGAAAGCAGCTAAACCACATTATAAAAATCAATTACTTTTAAAAACCCGTGAAACAAAGACAGTGAAAGAGAGAGAAATTCTTACAAAATTCGTTCAGGGGCTGTGATGCCACCTGGATTGACCATATCTAGACCCACAGCTGATTGAGACATAAGGGTGGACACTCTTGGGGCTGAGAGGTTTGGTGAGGTTGGGTGAGGAAACACAGACCCTTTAAAGTAATACTGCATGGTACCCATCCCATGGGTTCCAAATCTCCAGGTTCAAGGGCATCTTCCTACATCGAAAACATGCATGAGAAACCCAGAAGATGGTACACCGTGTGATCGGGAAAGGTTTCCAAAACGCACCTCTTTTCTCATCTCCTTGTGCTCGGGTTCGCCATTCCAGCCGCTTTACTAGCAATCTCCCTCCTTGGAGAATCAGCACCTTTAACCTCCTGTTCCGTACAGGTTGCAATTTGTCCTGAGGATGAACGGGAAGAGGGGTAACCAATGAGAGACTAGCTCTAGGTATCGGGACAGGCACAGGTCACTCTATTTTCCCATCAGGAAGAAGAATTAACCACAGGCTCAGCCTGCCGCCCGGGACCAGAATAGGGCCTGAAGCAATCTTGCGCTTTTGCGGCCAGCTCCCAAGAAAGTGAGTTGAAAAATGGAGCTCAGGGGCACTGCAATTCACAAACCTGCAGACTTATAAATGATAACTCTCGTCCACAAATATATTGAGGGAAGGTAACGAAGAGGAATGGAAAGCAAGGCAGAATTGCAGGAAACAGATTTCAGGAGGGAGATTCGAATCGCCTTTAAAGCACAGGAAAAGCGGCGAAACCTCGACAATGAAGCCCTTGGCCAAAAAGGGCGTATGCGTTTTTTCCTGAATATATTCAGGAAAAAACGCATACGCCCTTTTTGGCCAACCAAGCAACCTGGAAAGGCAAATCAGCGCTACAAAGAAGTCTCGCTTCCCATCGGTCAAAAGGGCCATGCTGAATAAAGTGTCAAAACCAGAAATGCAGGACAGGCCATGGAGAAACGGGAGCCTGGCTACGCTGATGGGCGGGATGTAAATTGCCAACAGCCACTCTGGAGAAGTGTACGGTGTGTCCTGAAACCTCCAAAAAACTCAGCTTAGAGAGCACAGGGCACTTCCACTCATGGGCGTATAAATTGGGAAAACTAAAAATCAGCAAGACACAGGCACCCCAAAGTTTAGGGCTGCTCTGTTGACAAGAACCTCCACTTCGTTACACCTTAAATATCCCAGGAAAGAGAAAAATGGATAAAGAAGTTGTGGTCCTTATGTACAATGGAATATCACTCAGCCATGAAACCAACGTCATAAGGCTAGTAGCAGCATGATGAGTGGATTTAGGTATGACGATTCTAAGTGAAATAAGTCATACAGAAAAAGACACTTATCATAAGATATCACTTATAGAGGGAATGTAAAAACCGCTACCCTTGAACTGAATTACAAAACAGAACAGAGTCCCACGTTTAGAAAACACACTATGGCTGCTTCACGGGAAAGGTGAGGTGGGGTGATGCATAAAACAAGGGTTTCAAATCAGGTCAGATACCGTTCCATAAAGCCAATATGTAATAGACAAGACCTACTCCTTGCTCAGTGAATTGGACTCAACACCCCCTATTCACCGCCCAAGAATATATCTGACTAGTAAGAATCTTAAAACCTATGTTTTGATATCTCTCTGTAAGTGAGTCAAGTGGGTGTAAAGCGGCAGAAACACAGCAGAGGAAAGCAGCTAAACCACATTATAAAAATCAATTACTTTTAAAAACCCGTGAAACAAAGACAGTGAAAGAGAGAGAAATTCTTACAAAATTCGTTCAGGGGCTGTGATGCCACCTGGATTGACCATATCTAGACCCACATCTGATTGAGACATAAGGGTGGACACTCTTGGGGCTGAGAGGTTTGGTGAGGTTGGGTGAGGAAACACAGACCCTTTAAAGTAATACTGCATGGTAACCATCCCATGGGTCCCAAATCTCCAGGTTCAAGGGCATCTTCCTATATTGAAAACATGCATGAGAAACCCAGAAGATGGTACACCGTGTGATCGGGAAAGGTTTCCAAAACGCACCTCTTTTCTCATCTCCTTGTGCTCGGGTTCGCCATTCCAGCCGCTTTACTTGCAATCTCCCTCCTTGGAGAATCAGCACCTTTAACCTCCTGTTCCGTACAGGTTGCAATTTGTCCTGAGGATGAACGGGAAGAGGGGGAACCAATGAGAGACTAGCTCTAGGTATCGGGACAGGCACAGGTCACTCTATTTTCCCATCAGGAAGAAGAATTAACCACAGGCTCAGCCTGCCGCCCGGGACCAGAATAGGGCCTGAAGCAATCCTGCGCTTTTGCGGCCAGCTCCCAAGAAAGCGAGTTGAAAAATGGAGCTCAGGGGCACTGCAATTCACAAACCTGCAGACTTATAAATGATAACTCTGGTCCACAAATATATTGAGGGAAGGCAACGAAGAGGAATGGAAAGCAAGGCAGAATTGCAGGAAACAGATTTCAGGAGGGAGATTCGAATCGGCTTTAAAGCACAGGAAAAGCGGCAAAACCTCGACAATGAAGCCCTTGGCCAAAAAGGGCGTATGCGTTTTTTCCTGAATATATTCAGGAAAAAACGCATACGCCCTTTTTGGCCAACCAAGCAACCTGGAAAGGCAAATCAGCGCTACAAAGAAGTCTCGCTTCCCATCGGTCAAAAGGGCCATGCTGACTAAAGTGTCAAAACCAGAAATGCAGGACAGGCCATGGAGAAACGGGAGCCTGGCTACGCTGATGGGCGGGATGTACATTGCCAACAGCTACTCTGGAGAAGTGTACGGTGTGTCCTGAAACCTCCAAAAAACTCAGCTTAGAGAGCATAGGGCACTTCCACTCATGGGCGTATAAATTGGGAAAACTAAAAATCAGCAAGACACAGGCACCCCAAAGTTTAGGGCTGCTCTGTTGACAAGAACCTCCACTTCGTTACACCTTAAATATCCCAGGAAAGAGAAAAATGGATAAAGAAGTTGTGGTCCTTATGTACAATGGAATATCACTCAGCCATGAAACCAACGTCATAAGGCTAGTAGCAACATGATGAGTGGATTTAGGTATGACGATTCTAAGTGAAATAAGTCATACAGAAAAAGACACTTATCATAAGATATCACTTATAGAGGGAATGTAAAAACCGCTACCCTTGAACTGAATTACAAAACAGAACAGAGTCCCACGTTTAGAAAACACACTATGGCTGCTTCACGGGAAAGGTGAGGTGGGGTGATGCATAAAACACGGGTTTCAAATTAGCTCAGATACCGTTCCATAAAGCCAATATGTAATAGACAAGACCTACTCCTTGCTCAGTGAATTGGACTCAACACCCCCTATTCACCGCCCAAGAATATATCTGACTAGTAAGAATCTTAAAACCTATGTTTTGATATCTCTCTGTAAGTGAGTCAAGTGGGTGTAAAGCGGCAGAAACACAGCAGAGGAAAGCAGCTAAACCACATTATAAAAATCAATTACTTTTAAAAACCCGTGAAACAAAGACAGTGAAAGAGAGAGAAATTCTTACAAAATTCGTTCAGGGGCTGTGATGCCACCTGGATTGACCATATCTAGACCCACAGCTGATTGAGACATAAGGGTGGACACTCTTGGGGCTGAGAGGTTTGGTGAGGTTGGGTGAGGAAACACAGACCCTTTAAAGTAATACTGCATGGTACCCATCCCATGGGTCCCAAATCTCCAGGTTCAAGGGCATCTTCCTACATCGAAAACATGCATGAGAAACCCAGAAGATGGTACACCGTGTGATCGGGAAAGGTTTCCAAAACGCACCTCTTTTCTCATCTCCTTGTGCTCGGGTTCGCCATTCCAGCCGCTTTACTAGCAATCTCCCTCCTTGGAGAATCAGCACCTTTAACCTCCTGTTCCGTACAGGTTGCAATTTGTCCTGAGGATGAACGGGAAGAGGGGGAACCAATGAGAGACTAGCTCTAGGTATCGGGACAGGCACAGGTCACTCTATTTTCCCATCAGGAAGAAGAATTAACCACAGGCTCAGCCTGCCGCCCGGGACCAGAATAGGGCCTGAAGCAATCTTGCGCTTTTGCGGCCAGCTCCCAAGAAAGTGAGTTGAAAAATGGAGCTCAGGGGCACTGCAATTCACAAACCTGCAGACTTATAAATGATAACTCTCGTCCACAAATATATTGAGGGAAGGTAACGAAGAGGAATGGAAAGCAAGGCAGAATTGCAGGAAACAGATTTCAGGAGGGAGATTCGAATCGCCTTTAAAGCACAGGAAAAGCGGCGAAACCTCGACAATGAAGCCCTTGGCCAAAAAGGGCGTATGCGTTTTTTCCTGAATATATTCAGGAAAAAACGCATACGCCCTTTTTGGCCAACCAAGCAACCTGGAAAGGCAAATCAGCGCTACAAAGAAGTCTCGCTTCCCATCGGTCAAAAGGGCCATGCTGAATAAAGTGTCAAAACCAGAAATGCAGGACAGGCCATGGAGAAACGGGAGCCTGGCTACGCTGATGGGCGGGATGTAAATTGCCAACAGCCACTCTGGAGAAGTGTACGGTGTGTCCTGAAACCTCCAAAAAACTCAGCTTAGAGAGCACAGGGCACTTCCACTCATGGACGTATAAATTGGGAAAACTAAAAATCAGCAAGACACAGGCACCCCAAAGTTTAGGGCTGCTCTGTTGACAAGAACCTCCACTTCGTTACACCTTAAATATCCCAGGAAAGAGAAAAATGGATAAAGAAGTTGTGGTCCTTATGTACAATGGAATATCACTCAGCCATGAAACCAACGTCATAAGGCTAGTAGCAGCATGATGAGTGGATTTAGGTATGACGATTCTAAGTGAAATAAGTCATACAGAAAAAGACACTTATCATAAGATATCACTTATAGAGGGAATGTAAAAACCGCTACCCTTGAACTGAATTACAAAACAGAACAGAGTCCCACGTTTAGAAAACACACTATGGCTGCTTAACGGGAAAGGTGAGGTGGGGTGATGCATAAAACAAGGGTTTCAAATCAGGTCAGATACCGTTCCATAAAGCCAATATGTAATAGACAAGACCTACTCCTTGCTCAGTGAATTGGACTCAACACCCCCTATTCACCGCCCAAGAATATATCTGACTAGTAAGAATCTTAAAACCTATGTTTTGATATCTCTCTGTAAGTGAGTCAAGTGGGTGTAAAGCGGCAGAAACACAGCAGAGGAAAGCAGCTAAACCACATTATAAAAATCAATTACTTATAAAAACCCGTGAAACAAAGACAGTGAAAGAGAGAGAAATTCTTACAAAATTCGTTCAGGGGCTGTGATGCCACCTGGATTGACCATATCTAGACCCACAGCTGATTGAGACATAAGGGTGGACACTCTTGGGGCTGAGAGGTTTGGTGAGGTTGGGTGAGGAAACACAGACCCTTTAAAGTAATACTGCATGGTACCCATCCCATGGGTCCCAAATCTCCAGGTTCAAGGGCATCTTCCTACATCGAAAACATGCATGAGAAACCCAGAAGATGGTACACCGTGTGATCGGGAAAGGTTTCCAAAACGCACCTCTTTTCTCATCTCCTTGTGCTCGGGTTCGCCATTCCAGCCGCTTTACTAGCAATCTCCCTCCTTGGAGAATCAGCACCTTTAACCTCCTGTTCCGTACAGGTTGCAATTTGTCCTGAGGATGAACGGGAAGAGGGGGAACCAATGAGAGACTAGCTCTAGGTATCGGGACAGGCACAGGTCACTCTATTTTCCCATCAGGAAGAAGAATTAACCACAGGCTCAGCCTGCCGCCCGGGACCAGAATAGGGCCTGAAGCAATCTTGCGCTTTTGCGGCCAGCTCCCAAGAAAGTGAGTTGAAAAATGGAGCTCAGGGGCACTGCAATTCACAAACCTGCAGACTTATAAATGATAACTCTCGTCCACAAATATATTGAGGGAAGGTAACGAAGAGGAATGGAAAGCAAGGCAGAATTGCAGGAAACAGATTTCAGGAGGGAGATTCGAATCGCCTTTAAAGCACAGGAAAAGCGGCGAAACCTCGACAATGAAGCCCTTGGCCAAAAAGGGCGTATGCGTTTTTTCCTGAATATATTCAGGAAAAAACGCATACGCCCTTTTTGGCCAACCAAGCAACCTGGAAAGGCAAATCAGCGCTACAAAGAAGTCTCGCTTCCCATCGGTCAAAAGGGCCATGCTGAATAAAGTGTCAAAACCAGAAATGCAGGACAGGCCATGGAGAAACGGGAGCCTGGCTACGCTGATGGGCGGGATGTAAATTGCCAACAGCCACTCTGGAGAAGTGTACGGTGTGTCCTGAAACCTCCAAAAAACTCAGCTTAGAGAGCACAGGGCACTTCCACTCATGGGCGTATAAATTGGGAAAACTAAAAATCAGCAAGACACAGGCACCCCAAAGTTTAGGGCTGCTCTGTTGACAAGAACCTCCACTTCGTTACACCTTAAATATCCCAGGAAAGAGAAAAATGGATAAAGAAGTTGTGGTCCTTATGTACAATGGAATATCACTCAGCCATGAAACCAACGTCATAAGGCTAGTAGCAGCATGATGAGTGGATTTAGGTATGACGATTCTAAGTGAAATAAGTCATACAGAAAAAGACACTTATCATAAGATATCACTTATAGAGGGAATGTAAAAACCGCTACCCTTGAACTGAATTACAAAACAGAACAGAGTCCCACGTTTAGAAAACACACTATGGCTGCTTCACGGGAAAGGTGAGGTGGGGTGATGCATAAAACAAGGGTTTCAAATCAGGTCAGATACCGTTCCATAAAGCCAATATGTAATAGACAAGACCTACTCCTTGCTCAGTGAATTGGACTCAACACCCCCTATTCACCGCCCAAGAATATATCTGACTAGTAAGAATCTTAAAACCTATGTTTTGATATCTCTCTGTAAGTGAGTCAAGTGGGTGTAAAGCGGCAGAAACACAGCAGAGGAAAGCAGCTAAACCACATTATAAAAATCAATTACTTTTAAAAACCCGTGAAACAAAGACAGTGAAAGAGAGAGAAATTCTTACAAAATTCGTTCAGGGGCTGTGATGCCACCTGGATTGACCATATCTAGACCCACATCTGATTGAGACATAAGGGTGGACACTCTTGGGGCTGAGAGGTTTGGTGAGGTTGGGTGAGGAAACACAGACCCTTTAAAGTAATACTGCATGGTAACCATCCCATGGGTCCCAAATCTCCAGGTTCAAGGGCATCTTCCTATATCGAAAACATGCATGAGAAACCCAGAAGATGGTACACCGTGTGATCGGGAAAGGTTTCCAAAACGCACCTCTTTTCTCATCTCCTTGTGCTCGGGTTCGCCATTCCAGCCGCTTTACTTGCAATCTCCCTCCTTGGAGAATCAGCACCTTTAACCTCCTGTTCCGTACAGGTTGCAATTTGTCCTGAGGATGAACGGGAAGAGGGGGAACCAATGAGAGACTAGCTCTAGATATCGGGACAGGCACAGGTCACTCTATTTTCCCATCAGGAAGAAGAATTAACCACAGGCTCAGCCTGCCGCCCGGGACCAGAATAGGGCCTGAAGCAATCCTGCGCTTTTGAGGCCAGCTCCCAAGAAAGCGAGTTGAAAAATGGAGCTCAGGGGCACTGCAATTCATAAACCTGCAGACTTATAAATGATAACTCTGGTCCACAAATATATTGAGGGAAGGCAACGAAGAGGAATGGAAAGCAAGGCAGAATTGC
Source organism: Balaenoptera physalus (assembly GCF_965194825.1). Lineage (NCBI taxonomy): Eukaryota > Metazoa > Chordata > Mammalia > Artiodactyla > Balaenopteridae > Balaenoptera > Balaenoptera physalus. The sequence goes on along the minus strand of NW_028124359.1, from coordinate 3,520 downwards.
AGGAAACAGATTTCAGGAGGGAGATTCGAATCGGCTTTAAAGCACAGGAAAAGCGGCAAAACCTCGACAATGAAGCCCTTGGCCAAAAAGGGCGTATGCGTTTTTTCCTGAATATATTCAGGAAAAAACGCATACGCCCTTTTTGGCCAACCAAGCAACCTGGAAAGGCAAATCAGCGCTACAAAGAAGTCTCGCTTCCCATCGGTCAAAAGGGCCATGCTGAATAAAGTGTTCAAAACCAGAAATGCAGGACAGGCCATGGAGAAACGGGAGCCTGGCTACGCTGATGGGCGGGATGTAAATTGCCAACAGCCACTCTGGAGAAGTGTACGGTGTGTCCTGAAACCTCCAAAAAACTCACCTTAGAGAGCATAGGGCACTTCCACTCATGGGCGTATAAATTGGGAAAACTAAAAATCAGCAAGACACAGGCACCCCAAAGTTTAGGGCTGCTCTGTTGACAAGAACCTCCACTTCGTTACACCTTAAATATCCCAGGAAAGAGAAAAATGGATAAAGAAGTTGTGGTCCTTATGTACAATGGAATATCACTCAGCCATGAAACCAACGTCATAAGGCTATTAGCAGCATGATGAGTGGATTTAGGTATGACGATTCTAAGTGAAATAAGTCATACAGAAAAAGACACTTATCATAAGATATCACTTATAGAGGGAATGTAAAAACCGCTACCCTTGAACTGAATTACAAAACAGAACAGAGTCCCACGTTTAGAAAACACACTATGGCTGCTTCACGGGAAAGGTGAGGTGGGGTGATGCATAAAACACGGGTTTCAAATTAGCTCAGATACCGTTCCATAAAGCCAATATGTAATAGACAAGACCTACTCCTTGCTCAGTGAATTGGACTCAACACCCCCTATTCACCGCCCAAGAATATATCTGACTAGTAAGAATCTTAAAACCTATGTTTTGATATCTCTCTGTAAGTGAGTCAAGTGAGTGTAAAGCGGCAGAAACACAGCAGAGGAAAGCAGCTAAACTACATTATAAAAATCAATTACTTTTAAAAACCCGTGAAACAAAGACAGTGAAAGAGAGAGAAATTCTTACAAAATTCGTTCAGGGGCTGTGATGCCACCTGGATTGACCATATCTAGACCCACAGCTGATTGAGACATAAGGGTGGACACTCTTGGGGCTGAGAGGTTTGGTGAGGTTGGGTGAGGAAACACAGACCCTTTAAAGTAATACTGCATGGTACCCATCCCATGGGTCCCAAATCTCCAGGTTCAAGGGCATCTTCCTACATCGAAAACATGCATGAGAAACCCAGAAGATGGTACACCGTGTGATCGGGAAAGGTTTCCAAAACGCACCTCTTTTCTCATCTCCTTGTGCTCGGGTTCGCCATTCCAGCCGCTTTACTAGCAATCTCCCTCCTTGGAGAATCAGCACCTTTAACCTCCTGTTCCGTACAGGTTGCAATTTGTCCTGAGGATGAACGGGAAGAGGGGTAACCAATGAGAGACTAGCTCTAGGTATCGGGACAGGCACAGGTCACTCTATTTTCCCATCAGGAAGAAGAATTAACCACAGGCTCAGCCTGCCGCCCGGGACCAGAATAGGGCCTGAAGCAATCTTGCGCTTTTGCGGCCAGCTCCCAAGAAAGTGAGTTGAAAAATGGAGCTCAGGGGCACTGCAATTCACAAACCTGCAGACTTATAAATGATAACTCTCGTCCACAAATATATTGAGGGAAGGTAACGAAGAGGAATGGAAAGCAAGGCAGAATTGCAGGAAACAGATTTCAGGAGGGAGATTCGAATCGCCTTTAAAGCACAGGAAAAGCGGCAAAACCTCGACAATGAAGCCCTTGGCCAAAAAGGGCGTATGCGTTTTTTCCTGAATATATTCAGGAAAAAACGCATACGCCCTTTTTGGCCAACCAAGCAACCTGGAAAGGCAAATCAGCGCTACAAAGAAGTCTCGCTTCCCATCGGTCAAAAGGGCCATGCTGAATAAAGTGTCAAAACCAGAAATGCAGGACAGGCCATGGAGAAACGGGAGCCTGGCTACGCTGATGGGCGGGATGTAAATTGCCAACAGCCACTCTGGAGAAGTGTACGGTGTGTCCTGAAACCTCCAAAAAACTCAGCTTAGAGAGCATAGGGCACTTCCACTCATGGGCGTATAAATTGGGAAAACTAAAAATCAGCAAGACACAGGCACCCCAAAGTTTAGGGCTGCTCTGTTGACAAGAACCTCCACTTCGTTACACCTTAAATATCCCAGGAAAGAGAAAAATGGATAAAGAAGTTGTGGTCCTTATGTACAATGGAATATCACTCAGCCATGAAACCAACGTCATAAGGCTAGTAGCAGCATGATGAGTGGATTTAGGTATGACGATTCTAAGTGAAATAAGTCATACAGAAAAAGACACTTATCATAAGATATCACTTATAGAGGGAATGTAAAAACCGCTACCCTTGAACTGAATTACAAAACAGAACAGAGTCCCACGTTTAGAAAACACACTATGTCTGCTTAACGGGAAAGGTGAGGTGGGGTGATGCATAAAACAAGGGTTTCAAATCAGGTCAGATACCGTTCCATAAAGCCAATATGTAATAGACAAGACCTACTCCTTGCTCAGTGAATTGGACTCAACACCCCCTATTCACCGCCCAAGAATATATCTGACTAGTAAGAATCTTAAAACCTATGTTTTGATATCTCTCTGTAAGTGAGTCAAGTGGGTGTAAAGCGGCAGAAACACAGCAGAGGAAAGCAGCTAAACCACATTATAAAAATCAATTACTTTTAAAAACCCGTGAAACAAAGACAGTGAAAGAGAGAGAAATTCTTACAAAATTCGTTCAGGGGCTGTGATGCCACCTGGATTGACCATATCTAGACCCACATCTGATTGAGACATAAGGGTGGACACTCTTGGGGCTAAGAGGTTTGGTGAGGTTGGGTGAGGAAACACAGACCCTTTAAAGTAATACTGCATGGTAACCATCCCATGGGTCCCAAATCTCCAGGTTCAAGGGCATCTTCCTATATCGAAAACATGCATGAGAAACCCAGAAGATGGTACACCGTGTGATCGGGAAAGGTTTCCAAAACGCACCTCTTTTCTCATCTCCTTGTGCTCGGGTTCGCCATTCCAGCCGCTTTACTTGCAATCTCCCTCCTTGGAGAATCAGCACCTTTAACCTCCTGTTCCGTACAGGTTGCAATTTGTCCTGAGGATGAACGGGAAGAGGGGTAACCAATGAGAGACTAGCTCTAGGTATCGGGACAGGCACAGGTCACTCTATTTTCCCATCAGGAAGAAGAATTAACCACAGGCTCAGCCTGCCGCCCGGGACCAGAATAGGGCCTGAAGCAATCCTGCGCTTTTGCGGCCAGCTCCCAAGAAAGCGAGTTGAAAAATGGAGCTCAGGGGCACTGCAATTCACAAACCTGCAGACTTATAAATGATAACTCTGGTCCACAAATATATTGAGGGAAGGCAACGAAGAGGAATGGAAAGCAAGGCAGAATTG
>NW_028124360.1:0-52953 GCF_965194825.1 Balaenoptera physalus | reverse complement strand
AAAACTCATCATTTTTCTCTGCCGTTTTCTTTTCTGCTCAAAAAAGGAAACAGTTGGGAGTACAATATAACTCTTGAAATTGTCTTCTTGGAAGCTTGCCCTCTGTTAAATTTTTTGGTCGATTTTCCAGCCCAGAATTTTTTTAGAGAGCAGGTCTCATTTCCCGAACTGCAAGTGTGGTGCCTATTTAGTGACCTTTAGCAATGGGTTAAAAGCTGCTGTTGTGGGAAGTGGCCTCAAGCAGGCAGCATTCCTCCATTCCCAAATCTGGGTACTAGGGCAGCAGAGCCTTTCTGGAAGTCGTGTTCCTAGGTTGTAAATTATATTGGAATGTGCATGGAGAAACCCCCATAAGTTTATGTCTCATTATTTCTTCTTCCTTTTAAAAATTTTTTTAATTGGGGTAAAGCTTAGAATATTGTTTGTCTGAGGTGTACACAATCTGGTTCATTTGTACATTATATATGTCTATTCAAGTACAGATCCCCTTCCCATGTAAAATGTTACAGAGGGTTCCGCACACCTCCCTTCTATATGGTAGGTCTTTTTGAAATATGTATATAATATGTGTTTGTATACATATAGTAACACTAACCTTAATTTATCCACTCCCACCACCTTTCCTTTTAGATGAGCATAGTTTGTTTTCTAAATCTGTGAGTGTCTTTCTCTGTGGAAATATGTTCATTTGTGTCAGTTATTAGATAACGCCTATAAGTGATATCATAGAATATAGGTCTTTTGCTTTCGGACTTACCTCATGTTTCGTGATTATCTCCAGACTCATTTGTGGTGCCTCAAAGAACAATGGTTCATTGTTTTCCATGGCTAATATTCCAATGTGTACATGGACCACTTCTTCTTTATCTATTCACCTGTTGTTGGACATTTTGATTCCTTCACTGTCTTGGCTATTGTGAATACGGCTGCACTGAAGCTTTTGCGGCCTGTGTCTTCTGGATTCTTGTCTTCTCCGGTGAGAGGTCCAATGGTGCGCCTGCTGGATTGAATGGTACCTCCATTTTTACTTTTAAACACAGCTCCTTTCTGTTCTCATTATTGGCCGTTACCCCTTTACGTCTCACCAGCAGGTAGAGGGTACACAGTTCTCTAAAACCCCGTCAGCATTTATTGTTTGTAGACTTTTTGCTGATGGTCAGTCGACTGGTGTAAGTTGAAACTTTTTGTAGATTAGATTTCATGGGTCTAACACTCCCTGAGGTTGAGCTTTTATCCATTTTCCTTTTTTTTAAAAGAGCGTGAGTAAAACGTTAATATTCATACTCTCTTCTGGAAACATTTGCCTGTTTTGAAATTTTTGTCCATTCCCTACTTCAGCACAATTTTTTAGGGCAGGTGTCCTTTACAGCCCTGAGTCCTTGTGAATGTTAAGTGACCATTAGCTGTGACTTTAAAGCTGCTCTTGCAGGAAACGGCCACAAGGTGGCATCATTTCTCCTTTACCAAATTTGGTAACTGGGGAAACAGAGCCTTAATGGAAGTGGTGTTCTAGGTTGTAAATTAGAATGGAATGTGCCAGGAAAAAGCCCTTTATGTTTATGTCTCATTACTTGTTGTTCATATTTATAATTTACTTTTTATTTTTTATCCAAGCAAATTTGATTACAATGGTTTGTTTGTTCTAGGTGTGCAAATGTGGTTCTTTCACACATATACGTGTATCTATTCTTCCTCGCATCCTTTTCCCATATAGGTTATGACACAATGTTGAGTAGTCTTCTCCTGGTCTTCCGTACGTCTTTGGTGATTATATATTTCACATGGTTTGTATATCTCTGTTAACCCCAATATGGTAAATTATCCAATCCTCATCCCTTTCTATTTGATGAACCATAAGTTTTTTAATGAATCTGTGATTGCCTTTCTCTGTGGAAATATCTTCATTAGTATCAATTTTTATGTAACTCCTAAAAGTGATATGATAGGATATGTGTCTTTTACTTTCTCACTTACTACAGGTGGTGTGATTACGTCTAGACTCATCTATGGTGCTGCAAATGGCATTGTTTCATTTTTTTCACTAGCGAATATTCCATCTATACATGGAGGAGTTCTTCTTTGTCCACCCATCTGTTGGTGGACTTTTTGGTTACCTCCATATCTTGGCTATTGTAATACTGTGCAATGCAGATTGGCCTGCCTGTGTCTTTCCAATTCTCTCTTCTTAGATTATAGGTCGAGGAGTGGGCCTGCTGGATCATATGGTAGCTCAATGTTTACCTTTTTAAGGCACCTCCATTCTGTTCTCATTTGTGGCCCTTTCCAAGTCACGTCCCCCTTGAAGTTGAGGGTATGCATTTCTCCACAACAGCTTCAGCATTTATTGTTTGTAGTTTTCTTGCTGATGGTTTTTCTGACAAGTGTGAGCTGATACCTCTTTTTGGTTGAATTCGCATGTGCCTTATAATCCGTTGAAACTGAGCTTTAAGGCATATCCTTTTTATTTTTCAAGCTGTGATTACCCCTTAGTTCTTCAAAGTGTTCTCTTAAAGTATGTGTCACATTTTGAAATGTTTTGGCCATTACCTCCCTCAAGACATATTGAGGGCATGTTTCATTTACAGTCCTGCATTACTTCTTCCTATGAAATGACCATTAGCACAGGCCTTAAAGCTGTTTTTGCAGGTAACTGCCAGAGGGTGGCAGCCTTTCTATGTTCCCCACCCTGGTAACTAGGGAAATGCCCTTGCGGCCTGTGGTGTTTCTCGGTTATAAATTAGAGTGGAGTGTGCCCGGACAAATCCACACAAGCTGATGTCTCTTTACTATTGTTGGATTTTTAAATTTAATTTTTATTTTTTATTGGAATAATTTTCCACTGTGTACGTGGACCACTTCTACTTTGTGCATTCCTCGGTTGATGGACATTTTCATTGCTTCCAAGTGTTGGCTATGGAAAATATTGTTGGAGTGCAGGATTGCCAGCCTGTGACTTTTTTTTTTAATATTTATTTATTTATTTATTTATTTATTTATTTATTTATTTATTTATTTATTTATTTATTTTTGGCTGTGTTGGATCTTCGTTTGTGCGCGAGGGCTTTCTGTAGTTGCGGCGAGCGGGGGCCACTCTTCATCGCGGTGCGTGGGTCTCTCACTATCGCGGCCTCTCTTGTTGCGGAGCACAGGCTCCATGCGCGCAGGCTCATTGGTTGTGGCTCACGCGCCCAGTTGCTCCGCGGCATGTGGGATCTTCCCAGACCGGGGCTCGAACCCGTGTGCCCTGCATTGGCAGGCAGACTCTCAACCACTGCACCACCAGGGAAGCCCCAAGCCTGTGAATTTTTGATTCTCATTTTCTCAGGGGATAGGCCCAGCAGTGGGTGTGATTGATTGACTGGTAGCACCGTGTTACCCTTATCAAAGCACCTTCTTTGTGTTTTCATTAGTGGCTCTTACCACGTCCCCCTTAGAATCGAGGGTACGCATTTCTCCACAATCGCTTCAGCATTTATTGTTTGCAGCATTTATGCTAATGGCCCTTCTGGCTGGTGTGAGCTGATAGGTTTTTGTACTTTGGGTTTGCATGTCTTTGAAAATTCATAAAACTCATCATTTTTCTCTGCCGTTTTCTTTTCTGCTCAAAAAAGGAAACAGTTGGGAGTACAATATAACTCTTGAAATTGTCTTCTTGGAAGCTTGCCCTCTGTTAAATTTTTTGGTCGATTTTCCAGCCCAGAATTTTTTTAGAGAGCAGGTCTCATTTCCCGAACTGCAAGTGTGGTGCCTATTTAGTGACCTTTAGCAATGGGTTAAAAGCTGCTGTTGTGGGAAGTGGCCTCAAGCAGGCAGCATTCCTCCATTCCCAAATCTGGGTACTAGGGCAGCAGAGCCTTTCTGGAAGTCGTGTTCCTAGGTTGTAAATTATATTGGAATGTGCATGGAGAAACCCCCATAAGTTTATGTCTCATTATTTCTTCTTGCTTTTAAAAATTTTTTTAATTGGGGTAAAGCTTAGAATATTGTTTGTCTGAGGTGTACACAATCTGGTTCATTTGTACATTATATATGTCTATTCAAGTACAGATCCCCTTCCCATGTAAAATGTTACAGAGGGTTCCGCACACCTCCCTTCTATATGGTAGGTCTTTTTGAAATATGTATATAATATGTGTTTGTATACATATAGTAACACTAACCTTAATTTATCCACTCCCACCACCTTTCCTTTTAGATGAGCATAGTTTGTTTTCTAAATCTGTGAGTGTCTTTCTCTGTGGAAATATGTTCATTTGTGTCAGTTATTAGATAACGCCTATAAGTGATATCATAGAATATAGGTCTTTTGCTTTCGGACTTACCTCATGTTTCGTGATTATCTCCAGACTCATTTGTGGTGCCTCAAAGAACAATGGTTCATTGTTTTCCATGGCTAATATTCCAATGTGTACATGGACCACTTCTTCTTTATCTATTCACCTGTTGTTGGACATTTTGATTCCTTCACTGTCTTGGCTATTGTGAATACGGCTGCACTGAAGCTTTTGCGGCCTGTGTCTTCTGGATTCTTGTCTTCTCCGGTGAGAGGTCCAATGGTGCGCCTGCTGGATTGAATGGTACCTCCATTTTTACTTTTAAACACAGCTCCTTTCTGTTCTCATTATTGGCCGTTACCCCTTTACGTCTCACCAGCAGGTAGAGGGTACACAGTTCTCTAAAACCCCGTCAGCATTTATTGTTTGTAGACTTTTTGCTGATGGTCAGTCGACTGGTGTAAGTTGAAACTTTTTGTAGATTAGATTTCATGGGTCTAACACTCCCTGAGGTTGAGCTTTTATCCATTTTCCTTTTTTTTAAAAGAGCGTGAGTAAAACGTTAATATTCATACTCTCTTCTGGAAACATTTGCCTGTTTTGAAATTTTTGTCCATTCCCTACTTCAGCACAATTTTTTAGGGCAGGTGTCCTTTACAGCCCTGAGTCCTTGTGAATGTTAAGTGACCATTAGCTGTGAGTTTAAAGCTGCTCTTGCAGGAAACGGCCACAAGGTGGCATCATTTCTCCTTTACCAAATTTGGTAACTGGGGAAACAGAGCCTTAATGGAAGTGGTGTTCTAGGTTGTAAATTAGAATGGAATGTGCCAGGAAAAAGCCCTTTATGTTTATGTCTCATTACTTGTTGTTCATATTTATAATTTACTTTTTATTTTTTATCCAAGCAAATTTGATTACAATGGTTTGTTTGTTCTAGGTGTGCAAATGTGGTTCTTTCACACATATACGTGTATCTATTCTTCCTCGCATCCTTTTCCCATATAGGTTATGACACAATGTTGAGTAGTCTTCTCCTGGTCTTCCGTACGTCTTTGGTGATTATATATTTCACATGGTTTGTATATCTCTGTTAACCCCAATATGGTAAATTATCCAATCCTCATCCCTTTCTATTTGATGAACCATAAGTTTTTTAATGAATCTGTGATTGCCTTTCTCTGTGGAAATATCTTCATTAGTATCAATTTTTATGTAACTCCTAAAAGTGATATGATAGGATATGTGTCTTTTACTTTCTCACTTACTACAGGTGGTGTGATTACGTCTAGACTCATCTATGGTGCTGCAAATGGCATTGTTTCATTTTTTTCACTAGCGAATATTGCATCTATACATGGAGGAGTTCTTCTTTGTCCACCCATCTGTTGGTGGACTTTTTGGTTACCTCCATATCTTGGCTATTGTAATACTGTGCAATGCAGATTGGCCTGCCTGTGTCTTTCCAATTCTCTCTTCTTAGATTATAGGTCGAGGAGTGGGCCTGCTGGATCATATGGTAGCTCAATGTTTACCTTTTTAAGGCACCTCCATTCTGTTCTCATTTGTTGCCCTTTCCAAGTTACTTCCCCCTTGAAGTTGAGGGTATGCATTTCTCCACAACAGCTTCAGCATTTATTGTTTGTAGTTTTCTTGCTGATGGTTTTTCTGACAAGTGTGAGCTGATACCTCTTTTTGGTTGAATTCGCATGTGCCTCATAATCCGTTGAAACTGAGCTTTAAGGCATATCCTTTTTATTTTTCAAGCTGTGATTACCCCTTAGTTCTTCAAAGTGTTCTCTTAAAGTATGTGTCACATTTTGAAATGTTTTGGCCATTACCTCCCTCAAGACATATTGAGGGCATGTTTCATTTACAGTCCTGCATTACTTCTTCCTATGAAATGACCATTAGCACAGGCCTTAAAGCTGTTTTTGCAGGTAACTGCCAGAGGGTGGCAGCCTTTCTATGTTCCCCACCCTGGTAACTAGGGAAATGCCCTTGCGGCCTGTGGTGTTTCTCGGTATAAATTAGAGTGGAGTGTGCCCGGACAAACCCACACAAGCTGATGTCTCTTTACTTTTGTTGGATTTTTAAATTTAATTTTTATTTTTTATTGGAATAATTTTCCACTGTGTACGTGGACCACTTCTACTTTGTGCATTCCTCGGTTGATGGACATTTTCATTGCTTCCAAGTGTTGGCTATGGAAAATATTGTTAGAGTGCAGGATTGCCAGCCTGTGACTTTTTTTTTTTAATATTTATTTATTTATTTATTTATTTATTTATTTATTTTTGGCTGTGTTGGATCTTCGTTTGTGCGCGAGGGCTTTCTGTAGTTGCGGCGAGCGGGGGCCACTCTTCATCACGGTGCGTGGGTCTCTCACTATCGCGGCCTCTCTTGTTGCGGAGCACAGGCTCCATGCGCGCAGGCTCCGTGGTTGTGGCTCACGGGCCCAGTTGCTCCGCGGCATGTGGGATCTTCCCAGACCGGGGCTCGAACCCGTGTGCCCTGCATTGGCAGGCAGACTCTCAACCACTGCACCACCAGGGAAGCCCCAAGCCTGTGACTTTTTGATTCTCATTTTCTCAGGGGATAGGCCCAGCAGTGGGTGTGATTGATTGACTGGTAGCACCGTGTTACCCTTATCAAAGCACCTTCTTTGTGTTTTCATTAGTGGCTCTTACCACGTCCCCCTTAGAATCGAGGGTACGCATTTCTCCACAATCGCTTCAGCATTTATTGTTTGCAGCATTTATGCTAATGGCCCTTCTGGCTGGTGTGAGCTGATAGGTTTTTGTACTTTGGGTTTGCATGTCTTTGAAAATTCATAAAACTCATCATTTTTCTCTGCCGTTTTCTTTTCTGCTCAAAAAAGGAAACAGTTGGGAGTACAATATAACTCTTGAAATTGTCTTCTTGGAAGCTTGCCCTCTGTTAAATTTTTTGGTCGATTTTCCAGCCCAGAATTTTTTTAGAGAGCAGGTCTCATTTCCCGAACTGCAAGTGTGGTGCCTATTTAGTGACCTTTAGCAATGGGTTAAAAGCTGCTGTTGTGGGAAGTGGCCTCAAGCAGGCAGCATTCCTCCATTCCCAAATCTGGGTACTAGGGCAGCAGAGCCTTTCTGGAAGTCGTGTTCCTAGGTTGTAAATTATATTGGAATGTGCATGGAGAAACCCCCATAAGTTTATGTCTCATTATTTCTTCTTGCTTTTAAAAATTTTTTTAATTGGGGTAAAGCTTAGAATATTGTTTGTCTGAGGTGTACACAATCTGGTTCATTTGTACATTATATATGTCTATTCAAGTACAGATCCCCTTCCCATGTAAAATGTTACAGAGGGTTCCGCACACCTCCCTTCTATATGGTAGGTCTTTTTGAAATATGTATATAATATGTGTTTGTATACATATAGTAACACTAACCTTAATTTATCCACTCCCACCACCTTTCCTTTTAGATGAGCATAGTTTGTTTTCTAAATCTGTGAGTGTCTTTCTCTGTGGAAATATGTTCATTTGTGTCAGTTATTAGATAACGCCTATAAGTGATATCATAGAATATAGGTCTTTTGCTTTCGGACTTACCTCATGTTTCGTGATTATCTCCAGACTCATTTGTGGTGCCTCAAAGAACAATGGTTCATTGTTTTCCATGGCTAATATTCCATTGTGTACATGGACCACTTCTTCTTTATCTATTCACCTGTTGTTGGACATTTTGATTCCTTCACTGTCTTGGCTATTGTGAATACGGCTGCACTGAAGCTTTTGCGGCCTGTGTCTTCTGGATTCTTGTCTTCTCCGGTGAGAGGTCCAATGGTGCGCCTGCTGGATTGAATGGTACCTCCATTTTTACTTTTAAACACAGCTCCTTTCTGTTCTCATTATTGGCCGTTACCCCTTTACGTCTCACCAGCAGGTAGAGGGTACACAGTTCTCTAAAACCCCGTCAGCATTTATTGTTTGTAGACTTTTTGCTGATGGTCAGTCGACTGGTGTAAGTTGAAACTTTTTGTAGATTAGATTTCATGGGTCTAACACTCCCTGAGGTTGAGCTTTTATCCATTTTCCTTTTTTTTAAAAGAGCGTGAGTAAAACGTTAATATTCATACTCTCTTCTGGAAACATTTGCCTGTTTTGAAATTTTTGTCCATTCCCTACTTCAGCACAATTTTTTAGGGCAGGTGTCCTTTACAGCCCTGAGTCCTTGTGAATGTTAAGTGACCATTAGCTGTGACTTTAAAGCTGCTCTTGCAGGAAACGGCCACAAGGTGGCATCATTTCTCCTTTACCAAATTTGGTAACTGGGGAAACAGAGCCTTAATGGAAGTGGTGTTCTAGGTTGTAAATTAGAATGGAATGTGCCAGGAAAAAGCCCTTTATGTTTATGTCTCATTACTTGTTGTTCATATTTATAATTTACTTTTTATTTTTTATCCAAGCAAATTTGATTACAATGGTTTGTTTGTTCTAGGTGTGCAAATGTGGTTCTTTCACACATATACGTGTATCTATTCTTCCTCGCATCCTTTTCCCATATAGGTTATGACACAATGTTGAGTAGTCTTCTCCTGGTCTTCCGTACGTCTTTGGTGATTATATATTTCACATGGTTTGTATATCTCTGTTAACCCCAATATGGTAAATTATCCAATCCTCATCCCTTTCTATTTGATGAACCATAAGTTTTTTAATGAATCTGTGATTGCCTTTCTCTGTGGAAATATCTTCATTAGTATCAATTTTTATGTAACTCCTAAAAGTGATATGATAGGATATGTGTCTTTTACTTTCTCACTTACTACAGGTGGTGTGATTACGTCTAGACTCATCTATGGTGCTGCAAATGGCATTGTTTCATTTTTTTCACTAGCGAATATTCCATCTATACATGGAGGAGTTCTTCTTTGTCCACCCATCTGTTGGTGGACTTTTTGGTTACCTCCATATCTTGGCTATTGTAATACTGTGCAATGCAGATTGGCCTGCCTGTGTCTTTCCAATTCTCTCTTCTTAGATTATAGGTCGAGGAGTGGGCCTGCTGGATCATATGGTAGCTCAATGTTTACCTTTTTAAGGCACCTCCATTCTGTTCTCATTTGTGGCCCTTTCCAAGTCACGTCCCCCTTGAAGTTGAGGGTATGCATTTCTCCACAACAGCTTCAGCATTTATTGTTTGTAGTTTTCTTGCTGATGGTTTTTCTGACAAGTGTGAGCTGATACCTCTTTTTGGTTGAATTCGCATGTGCCTTATAATCCGTTGAAACTGAGCTTTAAGGCATATCCTTTTTATTTTTCAAGCTGTGATTACCCCTTAGTTCTTCAAAGTGTTCTCTTAAAGTATGTGTCACATTTTGAAATGTTTTGGCCATTACCTCCCTCAAGACATATTGAGGGCATGTTTCATTTACAGTCCTGCATTACTTCTTCCTATGAAATGACCATTAGCACAGGCCTTAAAGCTGTTTTTGCAGGTAACTGCCAGAGGGTGGCAGCCTTTCTATGTTCCCCACCCTGGTAACTAGGGAAATGCCCTTGCGGCCTGTGGTGTTTCTCGGTTATAAATTAGAGTGGAGTGTGCCCGGACAAATCCACACAAGCTGATGTCTCTTTACTATTGTTGGATTTTTAAATTTAATTTTTATTTTTTATTGGAATAATTTTCCACTGTGTACGTGGACCACTTCTACTTTGTGCATTCCTCGGTTGATGGACATTTTCATTGCTTCCAAGTGTTGGCTATGGAAAATATTGTTGGAGTGCAGGATTGCCAGCCTGTGACTTTTTTTTTTAATATTTATTTATTTATTTATTTATTTATTTATTTATTTATTTATTTATTTATTTATTTATTTTTGGCTGTGTTGGATCTTCGTTTGTGCGCGAGGGCTTTCTGTAGTTGCGGCGAGCGGGGGCCACTCTTCATCGCGGTGCGTGGGTCTCTCACTATCGCGGCCTCTCTTGTTGCGGAGCACAGGCTCCATGCGCGCAGGCTCATTGGTTGTGGCTCACGCGCCCAGTTGCTCCGCGGCATGTGGGATCTTCCCAGACCGGGGCTCGAACCCGTGTGCCCTGCATTGGCAGGCAGACTCTCAACCACTGCACCACCAGGGAAGCCCCAAGCCTGTGAATTTTTGATTCTCATTTTCTCAGGGGATAGGCCCAGCAGTGGGTGTGATTGATTGACTGGTAGCACCGTGTTACCCTTATCAAAGCACCTTCTTTGTGTTTTCATTAGTGGCTCTTACCACGTCCCCCTTAGAATCGAGGGTACGCATTTCTCCACAATCGCTTCAGCATTTATTGTTTGCAGCATTTATGCTAATGGCCCTTCTGGCTGGTGTGAGCTGATAGGTTTTTGTACTTTGGGTTTGCATGTCTTTGAAAATTCATAAAACTCATCATTTTTCTCTGCCGTTTTCTTTTCTGCTCAAAAAAGGAAACAGTTGGGAGTACAATATAACTCTTGAAATTGTCTTCTTGGAAGCTTGCCCTCTGTTAAATTTTTTGGTCGATTTTCCAGCCCAGAATTTTTTTAGAGAGCAGGTCTCATTTCCCGAACTGCAAGTGTGGTGCCTATTTAGTGACCTTTAGCAATGGGTTAAAAGCTGCTGTTGTGGGAAGTGGCCTCAAGCAGGCAGCATTCCTCCATTCCCAAATCTGGGTACTAGGGCAGCAGAGCCTTTCTGGAAGTCGTGTTCCTAGGTTGTAAATTATATTGGAATGTGCGTGGAGAAACCCCCATAAGTTTATGTCTCATTATTTCTTCTTGCTTTTAAAAATTTTTTTAATTGGGGTAAAGCTTAGAATATTGTTTGTCTGAGGTGTACACAATCTGGTTCATTTGTACATTATATATGTCTATTCAAGTACAGATCCCCTTCCCATGTAAAATGTTACAGAGGGTTCCGCACACCTCCCTTCTATATGGTAGGTCTTTTTGAGATATGTATATAATATGTGTTTGTATACATATAGTAACACTAACCTTAATTTATCCACTCCCCCCACCTTTCCTTTTAGATGAGCATAGTTTGTTTTCTAAATCTGTGAGTGTCTTTCTCTGTGGAAATATGTTCATTTGTGTCAGTTATTAGATAACGCCTATAAGTGATATCATAGAATATAGGTCTTTTGCTTTCGGACTTACCTCATGTTTCGTGATTATCTCCAGACTCATTTGTGGTGCCTCAAAGAACAATGGTTCATTGTTTTCCATGGCTAATATTCCAATGTGTACATGGACCACTTCTTCTTTATCTATTCACCTGTTGTTGGACATTTTGATTCCTTCACTGTCTTGGCTATTGTGAAGAAGGCTGCACTGAAGCGTTGGCGGCCTGTGTCTTCTCGATTCTTGTCTTCTCCGGTGAGAGGTCCAATGGTGCGCCTGCTGGATTGAATGGTACCTCCATTTTTACTTTTAAACACAGCTCCTTTCTGTTCTCATTATTGGCCGTTACCCCTTTACGTCTCACCAGCAGGTAGAGGGTACACAGTTCTCTAAAACCCCGTCAGCATTTATTGTTTGTAGACTTTTTGCTGATGGTCAGTCGACTGGTGTAAGTTGAAACTTTTTGTAGATTAGATTTCATGGGTCTAACACTCCCTGAGGTTGAGCTTTTATCCATTTTCCTTTTTTTTAAAAGAGCGTGAGTAAAACGTTAATATTCATACTCTCTTCTGGAAACATTTGCCTGTTTTGAAATTTTTGTCCATTCCCTACTTCAGCACAATTTTTTAGGGCAGGTGTCCTTTACAGCCCTGAGTCCTTGTGAATGTTAAGTGACCATTAGCTGTGAGTTTAAAGCTGCTCTTGCAGGAAACGGCCACAAGGTGGCATCATTTCTCCTTTACCAAATTTGGTAACTGGGGAAACAGAGCCTTAATGGAAGTGGTGTTCTAGGTTGTAAATTAGAATGGAATGTGCCAGGAAAAAGCCCTTTATGTTTATGTCTCATTACTTGTTGTTCATATTTATAATTTACTTTTTATTTTTTATCCAAGCAAATTTGATTACAATGGTTTGTTTGTTCTAGGTGTGCAAATGTGGTTCTTTCACACATATACGTGTATCTATTCTTCCTCGCATCCTTTTCCCATATAGGTTATGACACAATGTTGAGTAGTCTTCTCCTGGTCTTCCGTACGTCTTTGGTGATTATATATTTCACATGGTTTGTATATCTCTGTTAACCCCAATATGGTAAATTATCCAATCCTCATCCCTTTCTATTTGATGAACCATAAGTTTTTTAATGAATCTGTGATTGCCTTTCTCTGTGGAAATATCTTCATTAGTATCAATTTTTATGTAACTCCTAAAAGTGATATGATAGGATATGTGTCTTTTACTTTCTCACTTACTACAGGTGGTGTGATTACGTCTAGACTCATCTATGGTGCTGCAAATGGCATTGTTTCATTTTTTTCACTAGCGAATATTCCATCTATACATGGAGGAGTTCTTCTTTGTCCACCCATCTGTTGGTGGACTTTTTGGTTACCTCCATATCTTGGCTATTGTAATACTGTGCAATGCAGATTGGCCTGCCTGTGTCTTTCCAATTCTCTCTTCTTAGATTATAGGTCGAGGAGTGGGCCTGCTGGATCATATGGTAGCTCAATGTTTACCTTTTTAAGGCACCTCCATTCTGTTCTCATTTGTGGCCCTTTCCAAGTCACGTCCCCCTTGAAGTTGAGGGTATGCATTTCTCCACAACAGCTTCAGCATTTATTGTTTGTAGTTTTCTTGCTGATGGTTTTTCTGACAAGTGTGAGCTGATACCTCTTTTTGGTTGAATTCGCATGTGCCTTATAATTCGTTGAAACTGAGCTTTAAGGCATATCCTTTTTATTTTTCAAGCTGTGATTACCCCTTAGTTCTTCAAAGTGTTCTCTTAAAGTATGTGTCACATTTTGAAATGTTTTGGCCATTACCTCCCTCAAGACATATTGAGGGCATGTTTCATTTACAGTCCTGCATTACTTCTTCCTATGAAATGACCATTAGCACAGGCCTTAAAGCTGTTTTTGCAGGTAACTGCCAGAGGGTGGCAGCCTTTCTATGTTCCCCACCCTGGTAACTAGGGAAATGCCCTTGCGGCCTGTGGTGTTTCTCGGTATAAATTAGAGTGGAGTGTGCCCGGACAAACCCACACAAGCTGATGTCTCTTTACTTTTGTTGGATTTTTAAATTTAATTTTTATTTTTTATTGGAATAATTTTCCACTGTGTACGTGGACCACTTCTACTTTGTGCATTCCTCGGTTGATGGACATTTTCATTGCTTCCAAGTGTTGGCTATGGAAAATATTGTTGGAGTGCAGGATTGCCAGCCTGTGACTTTTTTTTTTTTAATATTTATTTATTTATTTATTTATTTATTTATTTATTTATTTATTTATTTATTTATTTATTTTTGGCTGTGTTGGATCTTCGTTTGTGCGCTAGGGCTTTCTGTAGTTGCGGCGAGCGGGGGCCACTCTTCATCGCGGTGCGTGGGTCTCTCACTATCGCGGCCTCTCTTGTTGCGGAGCACAGGCTCCATGCGCGCAGGCTCAGTGGTTGTGGCTCACGCGCCCAGTTGCTCCGCGGCATGTGGGATCTTCCCAGACCGGGGCTCGAACCCGTGTGCCCTGCATTGGCAGGCAGACTCTCAACCACTGCACCACCAGGGAAGCCCCAAGCCTGTGACTTTTTGATTCTCATTTTCTCAGGTGATAGGCCCAGCAGTGGGTGTGATTGATTGACTGGTAGCACCGTGTTACCCTTATCAAAGCACCTTCTTTGTGTTTTCATTAGTGGCTCTTACCACGTCCCCCTTAGAATCGAGGGTACGCATTTCTCCACAATCGCTTCAGCATTTATTGTTTGCAGCATTTATGCTAATGGCCCTTCTGGCTGGTGTGAGCTGATAGGTTTTTGTACTTTGGGTTTGCATGTCTTTGAAAATTCATAAAACTCATCATTTTTCTCTGCCGTTTTCTTTTCTGCTCAAAAAAGGAAACAGTTGGGAGTACAATATAACTCTTGAAATTGTCTTCTTGGAAGCTTGCCCTCTGTTAAATTTTTTGGTCGATTTTCCAGCCCAGAATTTTTTTAGAGAGCAGGTCTCATTTCCCGAACTGCAAGTGTGGTGCCTATTTAGTGACCTTTAGCAATGGGTTAAAAGCTGCTGTTGTGGGAAGTGGCCTCAAGCAGGCAGCATTCCTCCATTCCCAAATCTGGGTACTAGGGCAGCAGAGCCTTTCTGGAAGTCGTGTTCCTAGGTTGTAAATTATATTGGAATGTGCGTGGAGAAACCCCCGTAAGTTTATGTCTCATTATTTCTTCTTGCTTTTAAAAATTTTTTTAATTGGGGTAAAGCTTAGAATATTGTTTGTCTGAGGTGTACACAATCTGGTTCATTTGTACATTATATATGTCTATTCAAGTACAGATCCCCTTCCCATGTAAAATGTTACAGAGGGTTCCGCACACCTCCCTTCTATATGGTAGGTCTTTTTGAGATATGTATATAATATGTGTTTGTATACATATAGTAACACTAACCTTAATTTATCCACTCCCCCCACCTTTCCTTTTAGATGAGCATAGTTTGTTTTCTAAATCTGTGAGTGTCTTTCTCTGTGGAAATATGTTCATTTGTGTCAGTTATTAGATAACGCCTATAAGTGATATCATAGAATATAGGTCTTTTGCTTTCGGACTTACCTCATGTTTCGTGATTATCTCCAGACTCATTTGTGGTGCCTCAAAGAACAATGGTTCATTGTTTTCCATGGCTAATATTCCATTGTGTACATGGACCACTTCTTCTTTATCTATTCACCTGTTGTTGGACATTTTGATTCCTTCACTGTCTTGGCTATTGTGAATACGGCTGCACTGAAGCTTTTGCGGCCTGTGTCTTCTGGATTCTTGTCTTCTCCGGTGAGAGGTCCAATGGTGCGCCTGCTGGATTGAATGGTACCTCCATTTTTACTTTTAAACACAGCTCCTTTCTGTTCTCATTATTGGCCGTTACCCCTTTACGTCTCACCAGCAGGTAGAGGGTACACAGTTCTCTAAAACCCCGTCAGCATTTATTGTTTGTAGACTTTTTGCTGATGGTCAGTCGACTGGTGTAAGTTGAAACTTTTTGTAGATTAGATTTCATGGGTCTAACACTCCCTGAGGTTGAGCTTTTATCCATTTTCCTTTTTTTTAAAAGAGCGTGAGTAAAACGTTAATATTCATACTCTCTTCTGGAAACATTTGCCTGTTTTGAAATTTTTGTCCATTCCCTACTTCAGCACAATTTTTTAGGGCAGGTGTCCTTTACAGCCCTGAGTCCTTGTGAATGTTAAGTGACCATTAGCTGTGAGTTTAAAGCTGCTCTTGCAGGAAACGGCCACAAGGTGGCATCATTTCTCCTTTACCAAATTTGGTAACTGGGGAAACAGAGCCTTAATGGAAGTGGTGTTCTAGGTTGTAAATTAGAATGGAATGTGCCAGGAAAAAGCCCTTTATGTTTATGTCTCATTACTTGTTGTTCATATTTATAATTTACTTTTTATTTTTTATCCAAGCAAATTTGATTACAATGGTTTGTTTGTTCTAGGTGTGCAAATGTGGTTCTTTCACACATATACGTGTATCTATTCTTCCTCGCATCCTTTTCCCATATAGGTTATGACACAATGTTGAGTAGTCTTCTCCTGGTCTTCCGTACGTCTTTGGTGATTATATATTTCACATGGTTTGTATATCTCTGTTAACCCCAATATGGTAAATTATCCAATCCTCATCCCTTTCTATTTGATGAACCATAAGTTTTTTAATGAATCTGTGATTGCCTTTCTCTGTGGAAATATCTTCATTAGTATCAATTTTTATGTAACTCCTAAAAGTGATATGATAGGATATGTGTCTTTTACTTTCTCACTTACTACAGGTGGTGTGATTACGTCTAGACTCATCTATGGTGCTGCAAATGGCATTGTTTCATTTTTTTCACTAGCGAATATTGCATCTATACATGGAGGAGTTCTTCTTTGTCCACCCATCTGTTGGTGGACTTTTTGGTTACCTCCATATCTTGGCTATTGTAATACTGTGCAATGCAGATTGGCCTGCCTGTGTCTTTCCAATTCTCTCTTCTTAGATTATAGGTCGAGGAGTGGGCCTGCTGGATCATATGGTAGCTCAATGTTTACCTTTTTAAGGCACCTCCATTCTGTTCTCATTTGTGGCCCTTTCCAAGTCACGTCCCCCTTGAAGTTGAGGGTATGCATTTCTCCACAACAGCTTCAGCATTTATTGTTTGTAGTTTTCTTGCTGATGGTTTTTCTGACAAGTGTGAGCTGATACCTCTTTTTGGTTGAATTCGCATGTGCTTCATAATCCGTTGAAACTGAGCTTTAAGGCATATCCTTTTTATTTTTCAAGCTGTGATTACCCCTTAGTTCTTCAAAGTGTTCTCTTAAAGTATGTGTCACATTTTGAAATGTTTTGGCCATTACCTCCCTCAAGACATATTGAGGGCATGTTTCATTTACAGTCCTGCATTACTTCTTCCTATGAAATGACCATTAGCACAGGCCTTAAAGCTGTTTTTGCAGGTAACTGCCAGAGGGTGGCAGCCTTTCTATGTTCCCCACCCTGGTAACTAGGGAAATGCCCTTGCGGCCTGTGGTGTTTCTCGGTATAAATTAGAGTGGAGTGTGCCCGGACAAACCCACACAAGCTGATGTCTCTTTACTTTTGTTGGATTTTTAAATTTAATTTTTATTTTTTATTGGAATAATTTTCCACTGTGTACGTGGACCACTTCTACTTTGTGCATTCCTTGGTTGATGGACATTTTCATTGCTTCCAAGTGTTGGCTATGGAAAATATTGTTAGAGTGCAGGATTGCCAGCCTGTGACTTTTTTTTTTTAATATTTATTTATTTATTTATTTATTTATTTATTTATTTATTTTTGGCTGTGTTGGATCTTCGTTTGTGCGCGAGGGCTTTCTGTAGTTGCGGCGAGCGGGGGCCACTCTTCATCGCGGTGCGTGGGTCTCTCACTATCGCGGCCTCTCTTGTTGCGGAGCACAGGCTCCATGCGCGCAGGCTCCGTGGTTGTGGCTCACGGGCCCAGTTGCTCCGCGGCATGTGGGATCTTCCCAGACCGGGGCTCGAACCCGTGTGCCCTGCATTGGCAGGCAGACTCTCAACCACTGCACCACCAGGGAAGCCCCAAGCCTGTGACTTTTTGATTCTCATTTTCTCAGGGGATAGGCCCAGCAGTGGGTGTGATTGATTGACTGGTAGCACCGTGTTACCCTTATCAAAGCACCTTCTTTGTGTTTTCATTAGTGGCTCTTACCACGTCCCCCTTAGAATCGAGGGTACGCATTTCTCCACAATCGCTTCAGCATTTATTGTTTGCAGCATTTATGCTAATGGCCCTTCTGGCTGGTGTGAGCTGATAGGTTTTTGTACTTTGGGTTTGCATGTCTTTGAAAATTCATAAAACTCATCATTTTTCTCTGCCGTTTTTTTTTCTGCTCAAAAAAGGAAACAGTTGGGAGTACAATATAACTCTTGAAATTGTCTTCTTGGAAGCTTGCCCTCTGTTAAATTTTTTGGTCGATTTTCCAGCCCAGAATTTTTTTAGAGAGCAGGTCTCATTTCCCGAACTGCAAGTGTGGTGCCTATTTAGTGACCTTTAGCAATGGGTTAAAAGCTGCTGTTGTGGGAAGTGGCCTCAAGCAGGCAGCATTCCTCCATTCCCAAATCTGGGTACTAGGGCAGCAGAGCCTTTCTGGAAGTCGTGTTCCTAGGTTGTAAATTATATTGGAATGTGCATGGAGAAACCCCAATAAGTTTATGTCTCATTATTTCTTCTTGCTTTTAAAAATTTTTTTAATTGGGGTAAAGCTTAGAATATTGTTTGTCTGAGGTGTACACAATCTGGTTCATTTGTACATTATATATGTCTATTCAAGTACAGATCCCCTTCCCATGTAAAATGTTACAGAGGGTTCCGCACACCTCCCTTCTATATGGTAGGTCTTTTTGAAATATGTATATAATATGTGTTTGTATACATATAGTAACACTAACCTTAATTTATCCACTCCCCCCACCTTTCCTTTTAGATGAGCATAGTTTGTTTTCTAAATCTGTGAGTGTCTTTCTCTGTGGAAATATGTTCATTTGTGTCAGTTATTAGATAACGCCTATAAGTGATATCATAGAATATAGGTCTTTTGCTTTCGGACTTACCTCATGTTTCGTGATTATCTCCAGACTCATTTGTGGTGCCTCAAAGAACAATGGTTCTTTGTTTTCCATGGCTAATATTCCAATGTGTACATGGACCACTTCTTCTTTATCTATTCACCTGTTGTTGGACATTTTGATTCCTTCACTGTCTTGGCTATTTTGAATACGGCTGCACTGAAGCTTTTGCGGCCTGTGTCTTCTCGATTCTTGTCTTCTCCGGTGAGAGGTCCAATGGTGCGCCTGCTGGATTGAATGGTACCTCCATTTTTACTTTTAAACACAGCTCCTTTCTGTTCTCATTATTGGCCGTTACCCCTTTACGTCTCACCAGCAGGTAGAGGGTACACAGTTCTCTAAAACCCCGTCAGCATTTATTGTTTGTAGACTTTTTGCTGATGGTCAGTCGACTGGTGTAAGTTGAAACTTTTTGTAGATTAGATTTCATGGGTCTAACACTCCCTGAGGTTGAGCTTTTATCCATTTTCCTTTTTTTTAAAAGAGCGTGAGTAAAACGTTAATATTCATACTCTCTTCTGGAAACATTTGCCTGTTTTGAAATTTTTGTCCATTCCCTACTTCAGCACAATTTTTTAGGGCAGGTGTCCTTTACAGCCCTGAGTCCTTGTGAATGTTAAGTGACCATTAGCTGTGAGTTTAAAGCTGCTCTTGCAGGAAACGGCCACAAGGTGGCATCATTTCTCCTTTACCAAATTTGGTAACTGGGGAAACAGAGCCTTAATGGAAGTGGTGTTCTAGGTTGTAAATTAGAATGGAATGTGCCAGGAAAAAGCCCTTTATGTTTATGTCTCATTACTTGTTGTTCATATTTATAATTTACTTTTTATTTTTTATCCAAGCAAATTTGATTACAATGGTTTGTTTGTTCTAGGTGTGCAAATGTGGTTCTTTCACACATATACGTGTATCTATTCTTCCTCGCATCCTTTTCCCATATAGGTTATGACACAATGTTGAGTAGTCTTCTCCTGGTCTTCCGTACGTCTTTGGTGATTATATATTTCACATGGTTTGTATATCTCTGTTAACCCCAATATGGTAAATTATCCAATCCTCATCCCTTTCTATTTGATGAACCATAAGTTTTTTAATGAATCTGTGATTGCCTTTCTCTGTGGAAATATCTTCATTAGTATCAATTTTTATGTAACTCCTAAAAGTGATATGATAGGATATGTGTCTTTTACTTTCTCACTTACTACAGGTGGTGTGATTACGTCTAGACTCATCTATGGTGCTGCAAATGGCATTGTTTCATTTTTTTCACTAGCGAATATTGCATCTATACATGGAGGAGTTCTTCTTTGTCCACCCATCTGTTGGTGGACTTTTTGGTTACCTCCATATCTTGGCTATTGTAATACTGTGCAATGCAGATTGGCCTGCCTGTGTCTTTCCAATTCTCTCTTCTTAGATTATAGGTCGAGGAGTGGGCCTGCTGGATCATATGGTAGCTCAATGTTTACCTTTTTAAGGCACCTCCATTCTGTTCTCATTTGTGGCCCTTTCCAAGTCACGTCCCCCTTGAAGTTGAGGGTATGCATTTCTCCACAACAGCTTCAGCATTTATTGTTTGTAGTTTTCTTGCTGATGGTTTTTCTGACAAGTGTGAGCTGATACCTCTTTTTGGTTGAATTCGCATGTGCTTCATAATCCGTTGAAACTGAGCTTTAAGGCATATCCTTTTTATTTTTCAAGCTGTGATTACCCCTTAGTTCTTCAAAGTGTTCTCTTAAAGTATGTGTCACATTTTGAAATGTTTTGGCCATTACCTCCCTCAAGACATATTGAGGGCATGTTTCATTTACAGTCCTGCATTACTTCTTCCTATGAAATGACCATTAGCACAGGCCTTAAAGCTGTTTTTGCAGGTAACTGCCAGAGGGTGGCAGCCTTTCTATGTTCCCCACCCTGGTAACTAGGGAAATGCCCTTGCGGCCTGTGGTGTTTCTCGGTATAAATTAGAGTGGAGTGTGCCCGGACAAACCCACACAAGCTGATGTCTCTTTACTTTTGTTGGATTTTTAAATTTAATTTTTATTTTTTATTGGAATAATTTTCCACTGTGTACGTGGACCACTTCTACTTTGTGCATTCCTCGGTTGATGGACATTTTCATTGCTTCCAAGTGTTGGCTATGGAAAATATTGTTGGAGTGCAGGATTGCCAGCCTGTGACTTTTTTTTTTTTAATATTTATTTATTTATTTATTTATTTATTTATTTATTTATTTATTTATTTATTTATTTTTGGCTGTGTTGGATCTTCGTTTGTGCGCTAGGGCTTTCTGTAGTTGCGGCGAGCGGGGGCCACTCTTCATCGCGGTGCGTGGGTCTCTCACTATCGCGGCCTCTCTTGTTGCGGAGCACAGGCTCCATGCGCGCAGGCTCAGTGGTTGTGGCTCACGCGCCCAGTTGCTCCGCGGCATGTGGGATCTTCCCAGACCGGGGCTCGAACCCGTGTGCCCTGCATTGGCAGGCAGACTCTCAACCACTGCACCACCAGGGAAGCCCCAAGCCTGTGACTTTTTGATTCTCATTTTCTCAGGTGATAGGCCCAGCAGTGGGTGTGATTGATTGACTGGTAGCACCGTGTTACCCTTATCAAAGCACCTTCTTTGTGTTTTCATTAGTGGCTCTTACCACGTCCCCCTTAGAATCGAGGGTACGCATTTCTCCACAATCGCTTCAGCATTTATTGTTTGCAGCATTTATGCTAATGGCCCTTCTGGCTGGTGTGAGCTGATAGGTTTTTGTACTTTGGGTTTGCATGTCTTTGAAAATTCATAAAACTCATCATTTTTCTCTGCCGTTTTCTTTTCTGCTCAAAAAAGGAAACAGTTGGGAGTACAATATAACTCTTGAAATTGTCTTCTTGGAAGCTTGCCCTCTGTTAAATTTTTTGGTCGATTTTCCAGCCCAGAATTTTTTTAGAGAGCAGGTCTCATTTCCCGAACTGCAAGTGTGGTGCCTATTTAGTGACCTTTAGCAATGGGTTAAAAGCTGCTGTTGTGGGAAGTGGCCTCAAGCAGGCAGCATTCCTCCATTGCCAAATCTGGGTACTAGGGCAGCAGAGCCTTTCTGGAAGTCGTGTTCCTAGGTTGTAAATTATATTGGAATGTGCGTGGAGAAACCCCCATAAGTTTATGTCTCATTATTTCTTCTTGCTTTTAAAAATTTTTTTAATTGGGGTAAAGCTTAGAATATTGTTTGTCTGAGGTGTACACAATCTGGTTCATTTGTACATTATATATGTCTATTCAAGTACAGATCCCCTTCCCATGTAAAATGTTACAGAGGGTTCCGCACACCTCCCTTCTATATGGTAGGTCTTTTTGAGATATGTATATAATATGTGTTTGTATACATATAGTAACACTAACCTTAATTTATCCACTCCCCCCACCTTTCCTTTTAGATGAGCATAGTTTGTTTTCTAAATCTGTGAGTGTCTTTCTCTGTGGAAATATGTTCATTTGTGTCAGTTATTAGATAACGCCTATAAGTGATATCATAGAATATAGGTCTTTTGCTTTCGGACTTACCTCATGTTTCGTGATTATCTCCAGACTCATTTGTGGTGCCTCAAAGAACAATGGTTCATTGTTTTCCATGGCTAATATTCCAATGTGTACATGGACCACTTCTTCTTTATCTATTCACCTGTTGTTGGACATTTTGATTCCTTCACTGTCTTGGCTATTGTGAAGAAGGCTGCACTGAAGCGTTGGCGGCCTGTGTCTTCTCGATTCTTGTCTTCTCCGGTGAGAGGTCCAATGGTGCGCCTGCTGGATTGAATGGTACCTCCATTTTTACTTTTAAACACAGCTCCTTTCTGTTCTCATTATTGGCCGTTACCCCTTTACGTCTCACCAGCAGGTAGAGGGTACACAGTTCTCTAAAACCCCGTCAGCATTTATTGTTTGTAGACTTTTTGCTGATGGTCAGTCGACTGGTGTAAGTTGAAACTTTTTGTAGATTAGATTTCATGGGTCTAACACTCCCTGAGGTTGAGCTTTTATCCATTTTCCTTTTTTTTAAAAGAGCGTGAGTAAAACGTTAATATTCATACTCTCTTCTGGAAACATTTGCCTGTTTTGAAATTTTTGTCCATTCCCTACTTCAGCACAATTTTTTAGGGCAGGTGTCCTTTACAGCCCTGAGTCCTTGTGAATGTTAAGTGACCATTAGCTGTGAGTTTAAAGCTGCTCTTGCAGGAAACGGCCACAAGGTGGCATCATTTCTCCTTTACCAAATTTGGTAACTGGGGAAACAGAGCCTTAATGGAAGTGGTGTTCTAGGTTGTAAATTAGAATGGAATGTGCCAGGAAAAAGCCCTTTATGTTTATGTCTCATTACTTGTTGTTCATATTTATAATTTACTTTTTATTTTTTATCCAAGCAAATTTGATTACAATGGTTTGTTTGTTCTAGGTGTGCAAATGTGGTTCTTTCACACATATACGTGTATCTATTCTTCCTCGCATCCTTTTCCCATATAGGTTATGACACAATGTTGAGTAGTCTTCTCCTGGTCTTCCGTACGTCTTTGGTGATTATATATTTCACATGGTTTGTATATCTCTGTTAACCCCAATATGGTAAATTATCCAATCCTCATCCCTTTCTATCAGATGAACCATAAGTTTTTTAATGAATCTGTGATTGCCTTTCTCTGTGGAAATATCTTCATTAGTATCAATTTTTATGTAACTCCTAAAAGTGATATGATAGGATATGTGTCTTTTACTTTCTCACTTACTACAGGTGGTGTGATTACGTCTAGACTCATCTATGGTGCTGCAAATGGCATTGTTTCATTTTTTTCACTAGCGAATATTCCATCTATACATGGAGGAGTTCTTCTTTGTCCACCCATCTGTTGGTGGACTTTTTGGTTACCTCCATATCTTGGCTATTGTAATACTGTGCAATGCAGATTGGCCTGCCTGTGTCTTTCCAATTCTCTCTTCTTAGATTATAGGTCGAGGAGTGGGCCTGCTGGATCATATGGTAGCTCAATGTTTACCTTTTTAAGGCACCTCCATTCTGTTCTCATTTGTGGCCCTTTCCAAGTCACGTCCCCCTTGAAGTTGAGGGTATGCATTTCTCCACAACAGCTTCAGCATTTATTGTTTGTAGTTTTCTTGCTGATGGTTTTTCTGACAAGTGTGAGCTGATACCTCTTTTTGGTTGAATTCGCATGTGCCTTATAATTCGTTGAAACTGAGCTTTAAGGCATATCCTTTTTATTTTTCAAGCTGTGATTACCCCTTAGTTCTTCAAAGTGTTCTCTTAAAGTATGTGTCACATTTTGAAATGTTTTGGCCATTACCTCCCTCAAGACATATTGAGGGCATGTTTCATTTACAGTCCTGCATTACTTCTTCCTATGAAATGACCATTAGCACAGGCCTTAAAGCTGTTTTTGCAGGTAACTGCCAGAGGGTGGCAGCCTTTCTATGTTCCCCACCCTGGTAACTAGGGAAATGCCCTTGCGGCCTGTGGTGTTTCTCGGTATAAATTAGAGTGGAGTGTGCCCGGACAAACCCACACAAGCTGATGTCTCTTTACTTTTGTTGGATTTTTAAATTTAATTTTTATTTTTTATTGGAATAATTTTCCACTGTGTACGTGGACCACTTCTACTTTGTGCATTCCTCGGTTGATGGACATTTTCATTGCTTCCAAGTGTTGGCTATGGAAAATATTGTTGGAGTGCAGGATTGCCAGCCTGTGACTTTTTTTTTTTTAATATTTATTTATTTATTTATTTATTTATTTATTTATTTATTTATTTATTTATTTATTTTTGGCTGTGTTGGATCTTCGTTTGTGCGCGAGGGCTTTCTGTAGTTGCGGCGAGCGGGGGCCACTCTTCATCACGGTGCGTGGGTCTCTCACTATCGCGGCCTCTCTTGTTGCGGAGCACAGGCTCCATGCGCGCAGGCTCCGTGGTTGTGGCTCACGGGCCCAGTTGCTCCGCGGCATGTGGGATCTTCCCAGACCGGGGCTCGAACCCGTGTGCCCTGCATTGGCAGGCAGACTCTCAACCACTGCACCACCAGGGAAGCCCCAAGCCTGTGACTTTTTGATTCTCATTTTCTCAGGGGATAGGCCCAGCAGTGGGTGTGATTGATTGACTGGTAGCACCGTGTTACCCTTATCAAAGCACCTTCTTTGTGTTTTCATTAGTGGCTCTTACCACGTCCCCCTTAGAATCGAGGGTACGCATTTCTCCACAATCGCTTCAGCATTTATTGTTTGCAGCATTTATGCTAATGGCCCTTCTGGCTGGTGTGAGCTGATAGGTTTTTGTACTTTGGGTTTGCATGTCTTTGAAAATTCATAAAACTCATCATTTTTCTCTGCCGTTTTCTTTTCTGCTCAAAAAAGGAAACAGTTGGGAGTACAATATAACTCTTGAAATTGTCTTCTTGGAAGCTTGCCCTCTGTTAAATTTTTTGGTCGATTTTCCAGCCCAGAATTTTTTTAGAGAGCAGGTCTCATTTCCCGAACTGCAAGTGTGGTGCCTATTTAGTGACCTTTAGCAATGGGTTAAAAGCTGCTGTTGTGGGAAGTGGCCTCAAGCAGGCAGCATTCCTCCATTCCCAAATCTGGGTACTAGGGCAGCAGAGCCTTTCTGGAAGTCGTGTTCCTAGGTTGTAAATTATATTGGAATGTGCATGGAGAAACCCCCATAAGTTTATGTCTCATTATTTCTTCTTGCTTTTAAAAATTTTTTTAATTGGGGTAAAGCTTAGAATATTGTTTGTCTGAGGTGTACACAATCTGGTTCATTTGTACATTATATATGTCTATTCAAGTACAGATCCCCTTCCCATGTAAAATGTTACAGAGGGTTCCGCACACCTCCCTTCTATATGGTAGGTCTTATTGAAATATGTATATAATATGTGTTTGTATACATATAGTAACACTAACCTTAATTTATCCACTCCCACCACCTTTCCTTTTAGATGAGCATAGTTTGTTTTCTAAATCTGTGAGTGTCTTTCTCTGTGGAAATATGTTCATTTGTGTCAGTTATTAGATAACGCCTATAAGTGATATCATAGAATATAGGTCTTTTGCTTTCGGACTTACCTCATGTTTCGTGATTATCTCCAGACTCATTTGTGGTGCCTCAAAGAACAATGGTTCATTGTTTTCCATGGCTAATATTCCATTGTGTACATGGACCACTTCTTCTTTATCTATTCACCTGTTGTTGGACATTTTGATTCCTTCACTGTCTTGGCTATTGTGAATACGGCTGCACTGAAGCTTTTGCGGCCTGTGTCTTCTGGATTCTTGTCTTCTCCGGTGAGAGGTCCAATGGTGCGCCTGCTGGATTGAATGGTACCTCCATTTTTACTTTTAAACACAGCTCCTTTCTGTTCTCATTATTGGCCGTTACCCCTTTACGTCTCACCAGCAGGTAGAGGGTACACAGTTCTCTAAAACCCCGTCAGCATTTATTGTTTGTAGACTTTTTGCTGATGGTCAGTCGACTGGTGTAAGTTGAAACTTTTTGTAGATTAGATTTCATGGGTCTAACACTCCCTGAGGTTGAGCTTTTATCCATTTTCCTTTTTTTTAAAAGAGCGTGAGTAAAACGTTAATATTCATACTCTCTTCTGGAAACATTTGCCTGTTTTGAAATTTTTGTCCATTCCCTACTTCAGCACAATTTTTTAGGGCAGGTGTCCTTTACAGCCCTGAGTCCTTGTGAATGTTAAGTGACCATTAGCTGTGACTTTAAAGCTGCTCTTGCAGGAAACGGCCACAAGGTGGCATCATTTCTCCTTTACCAAATTTGGTAACTGGGGAAACAGAGCCTTAATGGAAGTGGTGTTCTAGGTTGTAAATTAGAATGGAATGTGCCAGGAAAAAGCCCTTTATGTTTATGTCTCATTACTTGTTGTTCATATTTATAATTTACTTTTTATTTTTTATCCAAGCAAATTTGATTACAATGGTTTGTTTGTTCTAGGTGTGCAAATGTGGTTCTTTCACACATATACGTGTATCTATTCTTCCTCGCATCCTTTTCCCATATAGGTTATGACACAATGTTGAGTAGTCTTCTCCTGGTCTTCCGTACGTCTTTGGTGATTATATATTTCACATGGTTTGTATATCTCTGTTAACCCCAATATGGTAAATTATCCAATCCTCATCCCTTTCTATTTGATGAACCATAAGTTTTTTAATGAATCTGTGATTGCCTTTCTCTGTGGAAATATCTTCATTAGTATCAATTTTTATGTAACTCCTAAAAGTGATATGATAGGATATGTGTCTTTTACTTTCTCACTTACTACAGGTGGTGTGATTACGTCTAGACTCATCTATGGTGCTGCAAATGGCATTGTTTCATTTTTTTCACTAGCGAATATTCCATCTATACATGGAGGAGTTCTTCTTTGTCCACCCATCTGTTGGTGGACTTTTTGGTTACCTCCATATCTTGGCTATTGTAATACTGTGCAATGCAGATTGGCCTGCCTGTGTCTTTCCAATTCTCTCTTCTTAGATTATAGGTCGAGGAGTGGGCCTGCTGGATCATATGGTAGCTCAATGTTTACCTTTTTAAGGCACCTCCATTCTGTTCTCATTTGTGGCCCTTTCCAAGTCACGTCCCCCTTGAAGTTGAGGGTATGCATTTCTCCACAACAGCTTCAGCATTTATTGTTTGTAGTTTTCTTGCTGATGGTTTTTCTGACAAGTGTGAGCTGATACCTCTTTTTGGTTGAATTCGCATGTGCCTTATAATCCGTTGAAACTGAGCTTTAAGGCATATCCTTTTTATTTTTCAAGCTGTGATTACCCCTTAGTTCTTCAAAGTGTTCTCTTAAAGTATGTGTCACATTTTGAAATGTTTTGGCCATTACCTCCCTCAAGACATATTGAGGGCATGTTTCATTTACAGTCCTGCATTACTTCTTCCTATGAAATGACCATTAGCACAGGCCTTAAAGCTGTTTTTGCAGGTAACTGCCAGAGGGTGGCAGCCTTTCTATGTTCCCCACCCTGGTAACTAGGGAAATGCCCTTGCGGCCTGTGGTGTTTCTCGGTTATAAATTAGAGTGGAGTGTGCCCGGACAAATCCACACAAGCTGATGTCTCTTTACTATTGTTGGATTTTTAAATTTAATTTTTATTTTTTATTGGAATAATTTTCCACTGTGTACGTGGACCACTTCTACTTTGTGCATTCCTCGGTTGATGGACATTTTCATTGCTTCCAAGTGTTGGCTATGGAAAATATTGTTGGAGTGCAGGATTGCCAGCCTGTGACTTTTTTTTTTAATATTTATTTATTTATTTATTTATTTATTTATTTATTTATTTATTTATTTATTTATTTATTTTTGGCTGTGTTGGATCTTCGTTTGTGCGCGAGGGCTTTCTGTAGTTGCGGCGAGCGGGGGCCACTCTTCATCGCGGTGCGTGGGTCTCTCACTATCGCGGCCTCTCTTGTTGCGGAGCACAGGCTCCATGCGCGCAGGCTCATTGGTTGTGGCTCACGCGCCCAGTTGCTCCGCGGCATGTGGGATCTTCCCAGACCGGGGCTCGAACCCGTGTGCCCTGCATTGGCAGGCAGACTCTCAACCACTGCACCACCAGGGAAGCCCCAAGCCTGTGACTTTTTGATTCTCATTTTCTCAGGGGATAGGCCCAGCAGTGGGTGTGATTGATTGACTGGTAGCACCGTGTTACCCTTATCAAAGCACCTTCTTTGTGTTTTCATTAGTGGCTCTTACCACGTCCCCCTTAGAATCGAGGGTACGCATTTCTCCACAATCGCTTCAGCATTTATTGTTTGCAGCATTTATGCTAATGGCCCTTCTGGCTGGTGTGAGCTGATAGGTTTTTGTACTTTGGGTTTGCATGTCTTTGAAAATTCATAAAACTCATCATTTTTCTCTGCCGTTTTCTTTTCTGCTCAAAAAAGGAAACAGTTGGGAGTACAATATAACTCTTGAAATTGTCTTCTTGGAAGCTTGCCCTCTGTTAAATTTTTTGGTCGATTTTCCAGCCCAGAATTTTTTTAGAGAGCAGGTCTCATTTCCCGAACTGCAAGTGTGGTGCCTATTTAGTGACCTTTAGCAATGGGTTAAAAGCTGCTGTTGTGGGAAGTGGCCTCAAGCAGGCAGCATTCCTCCATTCCCAAATCTGGGTACTAGGGCAGCAGAGCCTTTCTGGAAGTCGTGTTCCTAGGTTGTAAATTATATTGGAATGTGCGTGGAGAAACCCCCATAAGTTTATGTCTCATTATTTCTTCTTGCTTTTAAAAATTTTTTTAATTGGGGTAAAGCTTAGAATATTGTTTGTCTGAGGTGTACACAATCTGGTTCATTTGTACATTATATATGTCTATTCAAGTACAGATCCCCTTCCCATGTAAAATGTTACAGAGGGTTCCGCACACCTCCCTTCTATATGGTAGGTCTTTTTGAGATATGTATATAATATGTGTTTGTATACATATAGTAACACTAACCTTAATTTATCCACTCCCCCCACCTTTCCTTTTAGATGAGCATAGTTTGTTTTCTAAATCTGTGAGTGTCTTTCTCTGTGGAAATATGTTCATTTGTGTCAGTTATTAGATAACGCCTATAAGTGATATCATAGAATATAGGTCTTTTGCTTTCGGACTTACCTCATGTTTCGTGATTATCTCCAGACTCATTTGTGGTGCCTCAAAGAACAATGGTTCATTGTTTTCCATGGCTAATATTCCAATGTGTACATGGACCACTTCTTCTTTATCTATTCACCTGTTGTTGGACATTTTGATTCCTTCACTGTCTTGGCTATTGTGAAGAAGGCTGCACTGAAGCGTTGGCGGCCTGTGTCTTCTCGATTCTTGTCTTCTCCGGTGAGAGGTCCAATGGTGCGCCTGCTGGATTGAATGGTACCTCCATTTTTACTTTTAAACACAGCTCCTTTCTGTTCTCATTATTGGCCGTTACCCCTTTACGTCTCACCAGCAGGTAGAGGGTACACAGTTCTCTAAAACCCCGTCAGCATTTATTGTTTGTAGACTTTTTGCTGATGGTCAGTCGACTGGTGTAAGTTGAAACTTTTTGTAGATTAGATTTCATGGGTCTAACACTCCCTGAGGTTGAGCTTTTATCCATTTTCCTTTTTTTTAAAAGAGCGTGAGTAAAACGTTAATATTCATACTCTCTTCTGGAAACATTTGCCTGTTTTGAAATTTTTGTCCATTCCCTACTTCAGCACAATTTTTTAGGGCAGGTGTCCTTTACAGCCCTGAGTCCTTGTGAATGTTAAGTGACCATTAGCTGTGAGTTTAAAGCTGCTCTTGCAGGAAACGGCCACAAGGTGGCATCATTTCTCCTTTACCAAATTTGGTAACTGGGGAAACAGAGCCTTAATGGAAGTGGTGTTCTAGGTTGTAAATTAGAATGGAATGTGCCAGGAAAAAGCCCTTTATGTTTATGTCTCATTACTTGTTGTTCATATTTATAATTTACTTTTTATTTTTTATCCAAGCAAATTTGATTACAATGGTTTGTTTGTTCTAGGTGTGCAAATGTGGTTCTTTCACACATATACGTGTATCTATTCTTCCTCGCATCCTTTTCCCATATAGGTTATGACACAATGTTGAGTAGTCTTCTCCTGGTCTTCCGTACGTCTTTGGTGATTATATATTTCACATGGTTTGTATATCTCTGTTAACCCCAATATGGTAAATTATCCAATCCTCATCCCTTTCTATTTGATGAACCATAAGTTTTTTAATGAATCTGTGATTGCCTTTCTCTGTGGAAATATCTTCATTAGTATCAATTTTTATGTAACTCCTAAAAGTGATATGATAGGATATGTGTCTTTTACTTTCTCACTTACTACAGGTGGTGTGATTACGTCTAGACTCATCTATGGTGCTGCAAATGGCATTGTTTCATTTTTTTCACTAGCGAATATTCCATCTATACATGGAGGAGTTCTTCTTTGTCCACCCATCTGTTGGTGGACTTTTTGGTTACCTCCATATCTTGGCTATTGTAATACTGTGCAATGCAGATTGGCCTGCCTGTGTCTTTCCAATTCTCTCTTCTTAGATTATAGGTCGAGGAGTGGGCCTGCTGGATCATATGGTAGCTCAATGTTTACCTTTTTAAGGCACCTCCATTCTGTTCTCATTTGTGGCCCTTTCCAAGTCACGTCCCCCTTGAAGTTGAGGGTATGCATTTCTCCACAACAGCTTCAGCATTTATTGTTTGTAGTTTTCTTGCTGATGGTTTTTCTGACAAGTGTGAGCTGATACCTCTTTTTGGTTGAATTCGCATGTGCCTTATAATTCGTTGAAACTGAGCTTTAAGGCATATCCTTTTTATTTTTCAAGCTGTGATTACCCCTTAGTTCTTCAAAGTGTTCTCTTAAAGTATGTGTCACATTTTGAAATGTTTTGGCCATTACCTCCCTCAAGACATATTGAGGGCATGTTTCATTTACAGTCCTGCATTACTTCTTCCTATGAAATGACCATTAGCACAGGCCTTAAAGCTGTTTTTGCAGGTAACTGCCAGAGGGTGGCAGCCTTTCTATGTTCCCCACCCTGGTAACTAGGGAAATGCCCTTGCGGCCTGTGGTGTTTCTCGGTATAAATTAGAGTGGAGTGTGCCCGGACAAACCCACACAAGCTGATGTCTCTTTACTTTTGTTGGATTTTTAAATTTAATTTTTATTTTTTATTGGAATAATTTTCCACTGTGTACGTGGACCACTTCTACTTTGTGCATTCCTCGGTTGATGGACATTTTCATTGCTTCCAAGTGTTGGCTATGGAAAATATTGTTGGAGTGCAGGATTGCCAGCCTGTGACTTTTTTTTTTTTAATATTTATTTATTTATTTATTTATTTATTTATTTATTTATTTATTTATTTATTTATTTTTGGCTGTGTTGGATCTTCGTTTGTGCGCTAGGGCTTTCTGTAGTTGCGGCGAGCGGGGGCCACTCTTCATCGCGGTGCGTGGGTCTCTCACTATCGCGGCCTCTCTTGTTGCGGAGCACAGGCTCCATGCGCGCAGGCTCAGTGGTTGTGGCTCACGCGCCCAGTTGCTCCGCGGCATGTGGGATCTTCCCAGACCGGGGCTCGAACCCGTGTGCCCTGCATTGGCAGGCAGACTCTCAACCACTGCACCACCAGGGAAGCCCCAAGCCTGTGACTTTTTGATTCTCATTTTCTCAGGTGATAGGCCCAGCAGTGGGTGTGATTGATTGACTGGTAGCACCGTGTTACCCTTATCAAAGCACCTTCTTTGTGTTTTCATTAGTGGCTCTTACCACGTCCCCCTTAGAATCGAGGGTACGCATTTCTCCACAATCGCTTCAGCATTTATTGTTTGCAGCATTTATGCTAATGGCCCTTCTGGCTGGTGTGAGCTGATAGGTTTTTGTACTTTGGGTTTGCATGTCTTTGAAAATTCATAAAACTCATCATTTTTCTCTGCCGTTTTCTTTTCTGCTCAAAAAAGGAAACAGTTGGGAGTACAATATAACTCTTGAAATTGTCTTCTTGGAAGCTTGCCCTCTGTTAAATTTTTTGGTCGATTTTCCAGCCCAGAATTTTTTTAGAGAGCAGGTCTCATTTCCCGAACTGCAAGTGTGGTGCCTATTTAGTGACCTTTAGCAATGGGTTAAAAGCTGCTGTTGTGGGAAGTGGCCTCAAGCAGGCAGCATTCCTCCATTCCCAAATCTGGGTACTAGGGCAGCAGAGCCTTTCTGGAAGTCGTGTTCCTAGGTTGTAAATTATATTGGAATGTGCGTGGAGAAACCCCCGTAAGTTTATGTCTCATTATTTCTTCTTGCTTTTAAAAATTTTTTTAATTGGGGTAAAGCTTAGAATATTGTTTGTCTGAGGTGTACACAATCTGGTTCATTTGTACATTATATATGTCTATTCAAGTACAGATCCCCTTCCCATGTAAAATGTTACAGAGGGTTCCGCACACCTCCCTTCTATATGGTAGGTCTTTTTGAGATATGTATATAATATGTGTTTGTATACATATAGTAACACTAACCTTAATTTATCCACTCCCCCCACCTTTCCTTTTAGATGAGCATAGTTTGTTTTCTAAATCTGTGAGTGTCTTTCTCTGTGGAAATATGTTCATTTGTGTCAGTTATTAGATAACGCCTATAAGTGATATCATAGAATATAGGTCTTTTGCTTTCGGACTTACCTCATGTTTCGTGATTATCTCCAGACTCATTTGTGGTGCCTCAAAGAACAATGGTTCATTGTTTTCCATGGCTAATATTCCAATGTGTACATGGACCACTTCTTCTTTATCTATTCACCTGTTGTTGGACATTTTGATTCCTTCACTGTCTTGGCTATTGTGAAGAAGGCTGCACTGAAGCGTTGGCGGCCTGTGTCTTCTCGATTCTTGTCTTCTCCGGTGAGAGGTCCAATGGTGCGCCTGCTGGATTGAATGGTACCTCCATTTTTACTTTTAAACACAGCTCCTTTCTGTTCTCATTATTGGCCGTTACCCCTTTACGTCTCACCAGCAGGTAGAGGGTACACAGTTCTCTAAAACCCCGTCAGCATTTATTGTTTGTAGACTTTTTGCTGATGGTCAGTCGACTGGTGTAAGTTGAAACTTTTTGTAGATTAGATTTCATGGGTCTAACACTCCCTGAGGTTGAGCTTTTATCCATTTTCCTTTTTTTTAAAAGAGCGTGAGTAAAACGTTAATATTCATACTCTCTTCTGGAAACATTTGCCTGTTTTGAAATTTTTGTCCATTCCCTACTTCAGCACAATTTTTTAGGGCAGGTGTCCTTTACAGCCCTGAGTCCTTGTGAATGTTAAGTGACCATTAGCTGTGAGTTTAAAGCTGCTCTTGCAGGAAACGGCCACAAGGTGGCATCATTTCTCCTTTACCAAATTTGGTAACTGGGGAAACAGAGCCTTAATGGAAGTGGTGTTCTAGGTTGTAAATTAGAATGGAATGTGCCAGGAAAAAGCCCTTTATGTTTATGTCTCATTACTTGTTGTTCATATTTATAATTTACTTTTTATTTTTTATCCAAGCAAATTTGATTACAATGGTTTGTTTGTTCTAGGTGTGCAAATGTGGTTCTTTCACACATATACGTGTATCTATTCTTCCTCGCATCCTTTTCCCATATAGGTTATGACACAATGTTGAGTAGTCTTCTCCTGGTCTTCCGTACGTCTTTGGTGATTATATATTTCACATGGTTTGTATATCTCTGTTAACCCCAATATGGTAAATTATCCAATCCTCATCCCTTTCTATCAGATGAACCATAAGTTTTTTAATGAATCTGTGATTGCCTTTCTCTGTGGAAATATCTTCATTAGTATCAATTTTTATGTAACTCCTAAAAGTGATATGATAGGATATGTGTCTTTTACTTTCTCACTTACTACAGGTGGTGTGATTACGTCTAGACTCATCTATGGTGCTGCAAATGGCATTGTTTCATTTTTTTCACTAGCGAATATTCCATCTATACATGGAGGAGTTCTTCTTTGTCCACCCATCTGTTGGTGGACTTTTTGGTTACCTCCATATCTTGGCTATTGTAATACTGTGCAATGCAGATTGGCCTGCCTGTGTCTTTCCAATTCTCTCTTCTTAGATTATAGGTCGAGGAGTGGGCCTGCTGGATCATATGGTAGCTCAATGTTTACCTTTTTAAGGCACCTCCATTCTGTTCTCATTTGTGGCCCTTTCCAAGTCACGTCCCCCTTGAAGTTGAGGGTATGCATTTCTCCACAACAGCTTCAGCATTTATTGTTTGTAGTTTTCTTGCTGATGGTTTTTCTGACAAGTGTGAGCTGATACCTCTTTTTGGTTGAATTCGCATGTGCCTTATAATTCGTTGAAACTGAGCTTTAAGGCATATCCTTTTTATTTTTCAAGCTGTGATTACCCCTTAGTTCTTCAAAGTGTTCTCTTAAAGTATGTGTCACATTTTGAAATGTTTTGGCCATTACCTCCCTCAAGACATATTGAGGGCATGTTTCATTTACAGTCCTGCATTACTTCTTCCTATGAAATGACCATTAGCACAGGCCTTAAAGCTGTTTTTGCAGGTAACTGCCAGAGGGTGGCAGCCTTTCTATGTTCCCCACCCTGGTAACTAGGGAAATGCCCTTGCGGCCTGTGGTGTTTCTCGGTATAAATTAGAGTGGAGTGTGCCCGGACAAACCCACACAAGCTGATGTCTCTTTACTTTTGTTGGATTTTTAAATTTAATTTTTATTTTTTATTGGAATAATTTTCCACTGTGTACGTGGACCACTTCTACTTTGTGCATTCCTCGGTTGATGGACATTTTCATTGCTTCCAAGTGTTGGCTATGGAAAATATTGTTGGAGTGCAGGATTGCCAGCCTGTGACTTTTTTTTTTTTAATATTTATTTATTTATTTATTTATTTATTTATTTATTTATTTATTTATTTATTTATTTTTGGCTGTGTTGGATCTTCGTTTGTGCGCTAGGGCTTTCTGTAGTTGCGGCGAGCGGGGGCCACTCTTCATCGCGGTGCGTGGGTCTCTCACTATCGCGGCCTCTCTTGTTGCGGAGCACAGGCTCCATGCGCGCAGGCTCAGTGGTTGTGGCTCACGCGCCCAGTTGCTCCGCGGCATGTGGGATCTTCCCAGACCGGGGCTCGAACCCGTGTGCCCTGCATTGGCAGGCAGACTCTCAACCACTGCACCACCAGGGAAGCCCCAAGCCTGTGACTTTTTGATTCTCATTTTCTCAGGTGATAGGCCCAGCAGTGGGTGTGATTGATTGACTGGTAGCACCGTGTTACCCTTATCAAAGCACCTTCTTTGTGTTTTCATTAGTGGCTCTTACCACGTCCCCCTTAGAATCGAGGGTACGCATTTCTCCACAATCGCTTCAGCATTTATTGTTTGCAGCATTTATGCTAATGGCCCTTCTGGCTGGTGTGAGCTGATAGGTTTTTGTACTTTGGGTTTGCATGTCTTTGAAAATTCATAAAACTCATCATTTTTCTCTGCCGTTTTCTTTTCTGCTCAAAAAAGGAAACAGTTGGGAGTACAATATAACTCTTGAAATTGTCTTCTTGGAAGCTTGCCCTCTGTTAAATTTTTTGGTCGATTTTCCAGCCCAGAATTTTTTTAGAGAGCAGGTCTCATTTCCCGAACTGCAAGTGTGGTGCCTATTTAGTGACCTTTAGCAATGGGTTAAAAGCTGCTGTTGTGGGAAGTGGCCTCAAGCAGGCAGCATTCCTCCATTCCCAAATCTGGGTACTAGGGCAGCAGAGCCTTTCTGGAAGTCGTGTTCCTAGGTTGTAAATTATATTGGAATGTGCGTGGAGAAACCCCCATAAGTTTATGTCTCATTATTTCTTCTTGCTTTTAAAAATTTTTTTAATTGGGGTAAAGCTTAGAATATTGTTTGTCTGAGGTGTACACAATCTGGTTCATTTGTACATTATATATGTCTATTCAAGTACAGATCCCCTTCCCATGTAAAATGTTACAGAGGGTTCCGCACACCTCCCTTCTATATGGTAGGTCTTTTTGAGATATGTATATAATATGTGTTTGTATACATATAGTAACACTAACCTTAATTTATCCACTCCCCCCACCTTTCCTTTTAGATGAGCATAGTTTGTTTTCTAAATCTGTGAGTGTCTTTCTCTGTGGAAATATGTTCATTTGTGTCAGTTATTAGATAACGCCTATAAGTGATATCATAGAATATAGGTCTTTTGCTTTCGGACTTACCTCATGTTTCGTGATTATCTCCAGACTCATTTGTGGTGCCTCAAAGAACAATGGTTCATTGTTTTCCATGGCTAATATTCCATTGTGTACATGGACCACTTCTTCTTTATCTATTCACCTGTTGTTGGACATTTTGATTCCTTCACTGTCTTGGCTATTGTGAATACGGCTGCACTGAAGCTTTTGCGGCCTGTGTCTTCTGGATTCTTGTCTTCTCCGGTGAGAGGTCCAATGGTGCGCCTGCTGGATTGAATGGTACCTCCATTTTTACTTTTAAACACAGCTCCTTTCTGTTCTCATTATTGGCCGTTACCCCTTTACGTCTCACCAGCAGGTAGAGGGTACACAGTTCTCTAAAACCCCGTCAGCATTTATTGTTTGTAGACTTTTTGCTGATGGTCAGTCGACTGGTGTAAGTTGAAACTTTTTGTAGATTAGATTTCATGGGTCTAACACTCCCTGAGGTTGAGCTTTTATCCATTTTCCTTTTTTTTAAAAGAGCGTGAGTAAAACGTTAATATTCATACTCTCTTCTGGAAACATTTGCCTGTTTTGAA
This sequence comes from Balaenoptera physalus, assembly GCF_965194825.1. Taxonomy (NCBI): domain Eukaryota; kingdom Metazoa; phylum Chordata; class Mammalia; order Artiodactyla; family Balaenopteridae; genus Balaenoptera; species Balaenoptera physalus. The sequence goes on along the minus strand of NW_028124360.1, from coordinate 16,044 downwards.
ATTTTTGTCCATTCCCTACTTCAGCACAATTTTTTAGGGCAGGTGTCCTTTACAGCCCTGAGTCCTTGTGAATGTTAAGTGACCATTAGCTGTGAGTTTAAAGCTGCTCTTGCAGGAAACGGCCACAAGGTGGCATCATTTCTCCTTTACCAAATTTGGTAACTGGGGAAACAGAGCCTTAATGGAAGTGGTGTTCTAGGTTGTAAATTAGAATGGAATGTGCCAGGAAAAAGCCCTTTATGTTTATGTCTCATTACTTGTTGTTCATATTTATAATTTACTTTTTATTTTTTATCCAAGCAAATTTGATTACAATGGTTTGTTTGTTCTAGGTGTGCAAATGTGGTTCTTTCACACATATACGTGTATCTATTCTTCCTCGCATCCTTTTCCCATATAGGTTATGACACAATGTTGAGTAGTCTTCTCCTGGTCTTCCGTACGTCTTTGGTGATTATATATTTCACATGGTTTGTATATCTCTGTTAACCCCAATATGGTAAATTATCCAATCCTCATCCCTTTCTATTTGATGAACCATAAGTTTTTTAATGAATCTGTGATTGCCTTTCTCTGTGGAAATATCTTCATTAGTATCAATTTTTATGTAACTCCTAAAAGTGATATGATAGGATATGTGTCTTTTACTTTCTCACTTACTACAGGTGGTGTGATTACGTCTAGACTCATCTATGGTGCTGCAAATGGCATTGTTTCATTTTTTTCACTAGCGAATATTGCATCTATACATGGAGGAGTTCTTCTTTGTCCACCCATCTGTTGGTGGACTTTTTGGTTACCTCCATATCTTGGCTATTGTAATACTGTGCAATGCAGATTGGCCTGCCTGTGTCTTTCCAATTCTCTCTTCTTAGATTATAGGTCGAGGAGTGGGCCTGCTGGATCATATGGTAGCTCAATGTTTACCTTTTTAAGGCACCTCCATTCTGTTCTCATTTGTGGCCCTTTCCAAGTCACGTCCCCCTTGAAGTTGAGGGTATGCATTTCTCCACAACAGCTTCAGCATTTATTGTTTGTAGTTTTCTTGCTGATGGTTTTTCTGACAAGTGTGAGCTGATACCTCTTTTTGGTTGAATTCGCATGTGCTTCATAATCCGTTGAAACTGAGCTTTAAGGCATATCCTTTTTATTTTTCAAGCTGTGATTACCCCTTAGTTCTTCAAAGTGTTCTCTTAAAGTATGTGTCACATTTTGAAATGTTTTGGCCATTACCTCCCTCAAGACATATTGAGGGCATGTTTCATTTACAGTCCTGCATTACTTCTTCCTATGAAATGACCATTAGCACAGGCCTTAAAGCTGTTTTTGCAGGTAACTGCCAGAGGGTGGCAGCCTTTCTATGTTCCCCACCCTGGTAACTAGGGAAATGCCCTTGCGGCCTGTGGTGTTTCTCGGTATAAATTAGAGTGGAGTGTGCCCGGACAAACCCACACAAGCTGATGTCTCTTTACTTTTGTTGGATTTTTAAATTTAATTTTTATTTTTTATTGGAATAATTTTCCACTGTGTACGTGGACCACTTCTACTTTGTGCATTCCTCGGTTGATGGACATTTTCATTGCTTCCAAGTGTTGGCTATGGAAAATATTGTTGGAGTGCAGGATTGCCAGCCTGTGACTTTTTTTTTTTTAATATTTATTTATTTATTTATTTATTTATTTATTTATTTATTTATTTATTTATTTATTTTTGGCTGTGTTGGATCTTCGTTTGTGCGCTAGGGCTTTCTGTAGTTGCGGCGAGCGGGGGCCACTCTTCATCGCGGTGCGTGGGTCTCTCACTATCGCGGCCTCTCTTGTTGCGGAGCACAGGCTCCATGCGCGCAGGCTCAGTGGTTGTGGCTCACGCGCCCAGTTGCTCCGCGGCATGTGGGATCTTCCCAGACCGGGGCTCGAACCCGTGTGCCCTGCATTGGCAGGCAGACTCTCAACCACTGCACCACCAGGGAAGCCCCAAGCCTGTGACTTTTTGATTCTCATTTTCTCAGGTGATAGGCCCAGCAGTGGGTGTGATTGATTGACTGGTAGCACCGTGTTACCCTTATCAAAGCACCTTCTTTGTGTTTTCATTAGTGGCTCTTACCACGTCCCCCTTAGAATCGAGGGTACGCATTTCTCCACAATCGCTTCAGCATTTATTGTTTGCAGCATTTATGCTAATGGCCCTTCTGGCTGGTGTGAGCTGATAGGTTTTTGTACTTTGGGTTTGCATGTCTTTGAAAATTCATAAAACTCATCATTTTTCTCTGCCGTTTTCTTTTCTGCTCAAAAAAGGAAACAGTTGGGAGTACAATATAACTCTTGAAATTGTCTTCTTGGAAGCTTGCCCTCTGTTAAATTTTTTGGTCGATTTTCCAGCCCAGAATTTTTTTAGAGAGCAGGTCTCATTTCCCGAACTGCAAGTGTGGTGCCTATTTAGTGACCTTTAGCAATGGGTTAAAAGCTGCTGTTGTGGGAAGTGGCCTCAAGCAGGCAGCATTCCTCCATTGCCAAATCTGGGTACTAGGGCAGCAGAGCCTTTCTGGAAGTCGTGTTCCTAGGTTGTAAATTATATTGGAATGTGCGTGGAGAAACCCCCATAAGTTTATGTCTCATTATTTCTTCTTGCTTTTAAAAATTTTTTTAATTGGGGTAAAGCTTAGAATATTGTTTGTCTGAGGTGTACACAATCTGGTTCATTTGTACATTATATATGTCTATTCAAGTACAGATCCCCTTCCCATGTAAAATGTTACAGAGGGTTCCGCACACCTCCCTTCTATATGGTAGGTCTTTTTGAGATATGTATATAATATGTGTTTGTATACATATAGTAACACTAACCTTAATTTATCCACTCCCCCCACCTTTCCTTTTAGATGAGCATAGTTTGTTTTCTAAATCTGTGAGTGTCTTTCTCTGTGGAAATATGTTCATTTGTGTCAGTTATTAGATAACGCCTATAAGTGATATCATAGAATATAGGTCTTTTGCTTTCGGACTTACCTCATGTTTCGTGATTATCTCCAGACTCATTTGTGGTGCCTCAAAGAACAATGGTTCATTGTTTTCCATGGCTAATATTCCAATGTGTACATGGACCACTTCTTCTTTATCTATTCACCTGTTGTTGGACATTTTGATTCCTTCACTGTCTTGGCTATTGTGAAGAAGGCTGCACTGAAGCTTTTGCGGCCTGTGTCTTCTCGATTCTTGTCTTCTCCGGTGAGAGGTCCAATGGTGCGCCTGCTGGATTGAATGGTACCTCCATTTTTACTTTTAAACACAGCTCCTTTCTGTTCTCATTATTGGCCGTTACCCCTTTACGTCTCACCAGCAGGTAGAGGGTACACAGTTCTCTAAAACCCCGTCAGCATTTATTGTTTGTAGACTTTTTGCTGATGGTCAGTCGACTGGTGTAAGTTGAAACTTTTTGTAGATTAGATTTCATGGGTCTAACACTCCCTGAGGTTGAGCTTTTATCCATTTTCCTTTTTTTTAAAAGAGCGTGAGTAAAACGTTAATATTCATACTCTCTTCTGGAAACATTTGCCTGTTTTGAAATTTTTGTCCATTCCCTACTTCAGCACAATTTTTTAGGGCAGGTGTCCTTTACAGCCCTGAGTCCTTGTGAATGTTAAGTGACCATTAGCTGTGAGTTTAAAGCTGCTCTTGCAGGAAACGGCCACAAGGTGGCATCATTTCTCCTTTACCAAATTTGGTAACTGGGGAAACAGAGCCTTAATGGAAGTGGTGTTCTAGGTTGTAAATTAGAATGGAATGTGCCAGGAAAAAGCCCTTTATGTTTATGTCTCATTACTTGTTGTTCATATTTATAATTTACTTTTTATTTTTTATCCAAGCAAATTTGATTACAATGGTTTGTTTGTTCTAGGTGTGCAAATGTGGTTCTTTCACACATATACGTGTATCTATTCTTCCTCGCATCCTTTTCCCATATAGGTTATGACACAATGTTGAGTAGTCTTCTCCTGGTCTTCCGTACGTCTTTGGTGATTATATATTTCACATGGTTTGTATATCTCTGTTAACCCCAATATGGTAAATTATCCAATCCTCATCCCTTTCTATCAGATGAACCATAAGTTTTTTAATGAATCTGTGATTGCCTTTCTCTGTGGAAATATCTTCATTAGTATCAATTTTTATGTAACTCCTAAAAGTGATATGATAGGATATGTGTCTTTTACTTTCTCACTTACTACAGGTGGTGTGATTACGTCTAGACTCATCTATGGTGCTGCAAATGGCATTTTTTCATTTTTTTCACTAGCGAATATTCCATCTATACATGGAGGAGTTCTTCTTTGTCCACCCATCTGTTGGTGGACTTTTTGGTTACCTCCATATCTTGGCTATTGTAATACTGTGCAATGCAGATTGGCCTGCCTGTGTCTTTCCAATTCTCTCTTCTTAGATTAGAGGTCGAGGAGTGGGCCTGCTGGATCATATGGTAGCTCAATGTTTACCTTTTTAAGGCACCTCCAATCTGTTCTCATTTGTGGCCCTTTCCAAGTTACGTCCCCCTTGAAGTTGAGGGTATGCATTTCTCCACAACAGCTTCAGCATTTATTGTTTGTAGTTTTCTTGCTGATGGTTTTTCTGACAAGTGTGAGCTGATACCTCTTTTTGGTTGAATTCGCATGTGCCTCATAATCCGTTGAAACTGAGCTTTAAGGCATATCCTTTTTATTTTTCAAGCTGTGATTACCCCTTAGTTCTTCAAAGTGTTCTCTTAAAGTATGTGTCACATTTAGAAATGTTTTGGCCATTACCTCCCTCAGGACATATTGAGGGCATGTTTCATTTACAGTCCTGCATTACTTCTTCCTATGAAATGACCATTAGCACAGGCCTTAAAGCTGTTTTTGCAGGTAACTGCCAGAGGGTGGCAGCCTTTCTATGTTCCCCACCCTGGTAACTAGGGAAATGCCCTTGCGGCCTGTGGTGTTTCTCGGTATAAATTAGAGTGGAGTGTGCCCGGACAAACCCACACAAGCTGATGTCTCTTTACTTTTGTTGGATTTTTAAATTTAATTTTTATTTTTTATTGGAATAATTTTCCACTGTGTACGTGGACCACTTCTACTTTGTGCATTCCTCGGTTGATGGACATTTTCATTGCTTCCAAGTGTTGGCTATGGAAAATATTGTTAGAGTGCAGGATTGCCAGCCTGTGACTTTTTTTTTTTTAATATTTATTTATTTATTTATTTATTTATTTATTTATTTTTGGCTGTGTTGGATCTTCGTTTGTGCGCGAGGGCTTTCTGTAGTTGCGGCGAGCGGGGGCCACTCTTCATCACGGTGCGTGGGTCTCTCACTATCGCGGCCTCTCTTGTTGCGGAGCACAGGCTCCATGCGCGCAGGCTCCGTGGTTGTGGCTCACGGGCCCAGTTGCTCCGCGGCATGTGGGATCTTCCCAGACCGGGGCTCGAACCCGTGTGCCCTGCATTGGCAGGCAGACTCTCAACCACTGCACCACCAGGGAAGCCCCAAGCCTGTGACTTTTTGATTCTCATTTTCTCAGGTGATAGGCCCAGCAGTGGGTGTGATTGATTGACTGGTAGCACCGTGTTACCCTTATCAAAGCACCTTCTTTGTGTTTTCATTAGTGGCTCTTACCACGTCCCCCTTAGAATCGAGGGTACGCATTTCTCCACAATCGCTTCAGCATTTATTGTTTGCAGCATTTATGCTAATGGCCCTTCTGGCTGGTGTGAGCTGATAGGTTTTTGTACTTTGGGTTTGCATGTCTTTGAAAATTCATAAAACTCATCATTTTTCTCTGCCGTTTTCTTTTCTGCTCAAAAAAGGAAACAGTTGGGAGTACAATATAACTCTTGAAATTGTCTTCTTGGAAGCTTGCCCTCTGTTAAATTTTTTGGTCGATTTTCCAGCCCAGAATTTTTTTAGAGAGCAGGTCTCATTTCCCGAACTGCAAGTGTGGTGCCTATTTAGTGACCTTTAGCAATGGGTTAAAAGCTGCTGTTGTGGGAAGTGGCCTCAAGCAGGCAGCATTCCTCCATTCCCAAATCTGGGTACTAGGGCAGCAGAGCCTTTCTGGAAGTCGTGTTCCTAGGTTGTAAATTATATTGGAATGTGCATGGAGAAACCCCCATAAGTTTATGTCTCATTATTTCTTCTTGCTTTTAAAAATTTTTTTAATTGGGGTAAAGCTTAGAATATTGTTTGTCTGAGGTGTACACAATCTGGTTCATTTGTACATTATATATGTCTATTCAAGTACAGATCCCCTTCCCATGTAAAATGTTACAGAGGGTTCCGCACACCTCCCTTCTATATGGTAGGTCTTTTTGAAATATGTATATAATATGTGTTTGTATACATATAGTAACACTAACCTTAATTTATCCACTCCCACCACCTTTCCTTTTAGATGAGCATAGTTTGTTTTCTAAATCTGTGAGTGTCTTTCTCTGTGGAAATATGTTCATTTGTGTCAGTTATTAGATAACGCCTATAAGTGATATCATAGAATATAGGTCTTTTGCTTTCGGACTTACCTCATGTTTCGTGATTATCTCCAGACTCATTTGTGGTGCCTCAAAGAACAATGGTTCATTGTTTTCCATGGCTAATATTCCATTGTGTACATGGACCACTTCTTCTTTATCTATTCACCTGTTGTTGGACATTTTGATTCCTTCACTGTCTTGGCTATTGTGAATACGGCTGCACTGAAGCTTTTGCGGCCTGTGTCTTCTGGATTCTTGTCTTCTCCGGTGAGAGGTCCAATGGTGCGCCTGCTGGATTGAATGGTACCTCCATTTTTACTTTTAAACACAGCTCCTTTCTGTTCTCATTATTGGCCGTTACCCCTTTACGTCTCACCAGCAGGTAGAGGGTACACAGTTCTCTAAAACCCCGTCAGCATTTATTGTTTGTAGACTTTTTGCTGATGGTCAGTCGACTGGTGTAAGTTGAAACTTTTTGTAGATTAGATTTCATGGGTCTAACACTCCCTGAGGTTGAGCTTTTATCCATTTTCCTTTTTTTTAAAAGAGCGTGAGTAAAACGTTAATATTCATACTCTCTTCTGGAAACATTTGCCTGTTTTGAAATTTTTGTCCATTCCCTACTTCAGCACAATTTTTTAGGGCAGGTGTCCTTTACAGCCCTGAGTCCTTGTGAATGTTAAGTGACCATTAGCTGTGAGTTTAAAGCTGCTCTTGCAGGAAACGGCCACAAGGTGGCATCATTTCTCCTTTACCAAATTTGGTAACTGGGGAAACAGAGCCTTAATGGAAGTGGTGTTCTAGGTTGTAAATTAGAATGGAATGTGCCAGGAAAAAGCCCTTTATGTTTATGTCTCATTACTTGTTCATATTTATAATGTACTTTTTATTTTTTATCCAAGCAAATTTGATTACAATGGTTTGTTTGTTCTAGGTGTGCAAATGTGGTTCTTTCACACATATACGTGTATCTATTCTTCCTCGCATCCTTTTCCCATATAGGTTATGACACAATGTTGAGTAGTCTTCTCCTGGTCTTCCGTACGTCTTTGGTGATTATATATTTCACATGGTTTGTATATCTCTGTTAACCCCAATATGGTAAATTATCCAATCCTCATCCCTTTCTATCAGATGAACCATAAGTTTTTTAATGAATCTGTGATTGCCTTTCTCTGTGGAAATATCTTCATTAGTATCAATTTTTATGTAACTCCTAAAAGTGATATGATAGGATATGTGTCTTTTACTTTCTCACTTACTACAGGTGGTGTGATTACGTCTAGACTCATCTATGGTGCTGCAAATGGCATTGTTTCATTTTTTTCACTAGCGAATATTCCATCTATACATGGAGGAGTTCTTCTTTGTCCACCCATCTGTTGGTGGACTTTTTGGTTACCTCCATATCTTGGCTATTGTAATACTGTGCAATGCAGATTGGCCTGCCTGTGTCTTTCCAATTCTCTCTTCTTAGATTATAGGTCGAGGAGTGGGCCTGCTGGATCATATGGTAGCTCAATGTTTACCTTTTTAAGGCACCTCCAATCTGTTCTCATTTGTGGCCCTTTCCAAGTTACGTCCCCCTTGAAGTTGAGGGTATGCATTTCTCCACAACAGCTTCAGCATTTATTGTTTGTAGTTTTCTTGCTGATGGTTTTTCTGACAAGTGTGAGCTGATACCTCTTTTTGGTTGAATTCGCATGTGCCTCATAATCCGTTGAAACTGAGCTTTAAGGCATATCCTTTTTATTTTTCAAGCTGTGATTACCCCTTAGTTCTTCAAAGTGTTCTCTTAAAGTATGTGTCACATTTAGAAATGTTTTGGCCATTACCTCCCTCAGGACATATTGAGGGCATGTTTCATTTACAGTCCTGCATTACTTCTTCCTATGAAATGACCATTAGCACAGGCCTTAAAGCTGTTTTTGCAGGTAACTGCCAGAGGGTGGCAGCCTTTCTATGTTCCCCACCCTGGTAACTAGGGAAATGCCCTTGCGGCCTGTGGTGTTTCTCGGTATAAATTAGAGTGGAGTGTGCCCGGACAAACCCACACAAGCTGATGTCTCTTTACTTTTGTTGGATTTTTAAATTTAATTTTTATTTTTTATTGGAATAATTTTCCACTGTGTACGTGGACCACTTCTACTTTGTGCATTCCTCGGTTGATGGACATTTTCATTGCTTCCAAGTGTTGGCTATGGAAAATATTGTTAGAGTGCAGGATTGCCAGCCTGTGACTTTTTTTTTTAATATTTATTTATTTATTTATTTATTTATTTATTTATTTTTGGCTGTGTTGGATCTTCGTTTGTGCGCGAGGGCTTTCTGTAGTTGCGGCGAGCGGGGGCCACTCTTCATCACGGTGCGTGGGTCTCTCACTATCGCGGCCTCTCTTGTTGCGGAGCACAGGCTCCATGCGCGCAGGCTCCGTGGTTGTGGCTCACGGGCCCAGTTGCTCCGCGGCATGTGGGATCTTCCCAGACCGGGGCTCGAACCCGTGTGCCCTGCATTGGCAGGCAGACTCTCAACCACTGCACCACCAGGGAAGCCCCAAGCCTGTGACTTTTTGATTCTCATTTTCTCAGGTGATAGGCCCAGCAGTGGGTGTGATTGATTGACTGGTAGCACCGTGTTACCCTTATCAAAGCACCTTCTTTGTGTTTTCATTAGTGGCTCTTACCACGTCCCCCTTAGAATCGAGGGTACGCATTTCTCCACAATCGCTTCAGCATTTATTGTTTGCAGCATTTATGCTAATGGCCCTTCTGGCTGGTGTGAGCTGATAGGTTTTTGTACTTTGGGTTTGCATGTCTTTGAAAATTCATAAAACTCATCATTTTTCTCTGCCGTTTTCTTTTCTGCTCAAAAAAGGAAACAGTTGGGAGTACAATATAACTCTTGAAATTGTCTTCTTGGAAGCTTGCCCTCTGTTAAATTTTTTGGTCGATTTTCCAGCCCAGAATTTTTTTAGAGAGCAGGTCTCATTTCCCGAACTGCAAGTGTGGTGCCTATTTAGTGACCTTTAGCAATGGGTTAAAAGCTGCTGTTGTGGGAAGTGGCCTCAAGCAGGCAGCATTCCTCCATTCCCAAATCTGGGTACTAGGGCAGCAGAGCCTTTCTGGAAGTCGTGTTCCTAGGTTGTAAATTATATTGGAATGTGCATGGAGAAACCCCCATAAGTTTATGTCTCATTATTTCTTCTTGCTTTTAAAAATTTTTTTAATTGGGGTAAAGCTTAGAATATTGTTTGTCTGAGGTGTACACAATCTGGTTCATTTGTACATTATATATGTCTATTCAAGTACAGATCCCCTTCCCATGTAAAATGTTACAGAGGGTTCCGCACACCTCCCTTCTATATGGTAGGTCTTTTTGAAATATGTATATAATATGTGTTTGTATACATATAGTAACACTAACCTTAATTTATCCACTCCCACCACCTTTCCTTTTAGATGAGCATAGTTTGTTTTCTAAATCTGTGAGTGTCTTTCTCTGTGGAAATATGTTCATTTGTGTCAGTTATTAGATAACGCCTATAAGTGATATCATAGAATATAGGTCTTTTGCTTTCGGACTTACCTCATGTTTCGTGATTATCTCCAGACTCATTTGTGGTGCCTCAAAGAACAATGGTTCATTGTTTTCCATGGCTAATATTCCAATGTGTACATGGACCACTTCTTCTTTATCTATTCACCTGTTGTTGGACATTTTGATTCCTTCACTGTCTTGGCTATTGTGAATACGGCTGCACTGAAGCTTTTGCGGCCTGTGTCTTCTGGATTCTTGTCTTCTCCGGTGAGAGGTCCAATGGTGCGCCTGCTGGATTGAATGGTACCTCCATTTTTACTTTTAAACACAGCTCCTTTCTGTTCTCATTATTGGCCGTTACCCCTTTACGTCTCACCAGCAGGTAGAGGGTACACAGTTCTCTAAAACCCCGTCAGCATTTATTGTTTGTAGACTTTTTGCTGATGGTCAGTCGACTGGTGTAAGTTGAAACTTTTTGTAGATTAGATTTCATGGGTCTAACACTCCCTGAGGTTGAGCTTTTATCCATTTTCCTTTTTTTTAAAAGAGCGTGAGTAAAACGTTAATATTCATACTCTCTTCTGGAAACATTTGCCTGTTTTGAAATTTTTGTCCATTCCCTACTTCAGCACAATTTTTTAGGGCAGGTGTCCTTTACAGCCCTGAGTCCTTGTGAATGTTAAGTGACCATTAGCTGTGAGTTTAAAGCTGCTCTTGCAGGAAACGGCCACAAGGTGGCATCATTTCTCCTTTACCAAATTTGGTAACTGGGGAAACAGAGCCTTAATGGAAGTGGTGTTCTAGGTTGTAAATTAGAATGGAATGTGCCAGGAAAAAGCCCTTTATGTTTATGTCTCATTACTTGTTGTTCATATTTATAATTTACTTTTTATTTTTTATCCAAGCAAATTTGATTACAATGGTTTGTTTGTTCTAGGTGGGCAAATGTGGTTCTTTCACACATATACGTGTATCTATTCTTCCTCGCATCCTTTTCCCATATAGGTTATGACACAATGTTGAGTAGTCTTCTCCTGGTCTTCCGTACGTCTTTGGTGATTATATATTTCACATGGTTTGTATATCTCTTTTAACCCCAATATGGTAAATTATCCAATCCTCATCCCTTTCTATTTGATGAACCATAAGTTTTTTAATGAATCTGTGATTGCCTTTCTCTGTGGAAATATCTTCATTAGTATCAATTTTTATGTAACTCCTAAAAGTGATATGATAGGATATGTGTCTTTTACTTTCTCACTTACTACAGGTGGTGTGATTACGTCTAGACTCATCTATGGTGCTGCAAATGGCATTGTTTAATTTTTTTCACTAGCGAATATTCCATCTATACATGGAGGAGTTCTTCTTTGTCCACCCATCTGTTGGTGGACTTTTTGGTTACCTCCATATCTTGGCTATTGTAATACTGTGCAATGCAGATTGGCCTGCCTGTGTCTTTCCAATTCTCTCTTCTTAGATTATAGGTCGAGGAGTGGGCCTGCTGGATCATATGGTAGCTAAATGTTTACCTTTTTAAGGCACCTCCATTCTGTTCTCATTTTTTGCCCTTTCCAAGTCACATCCCCCTTGAAGTTGAGGGTATGCATTTCTCCACAACAGCTTCAGCATTTGTTGTTTGTAGTTTTCTTGCTGATGGTTTTTCTGACAAGTGTGAGCTGATACCTCTTTTTGGTTGAATTCGCAAGTGCCTCATAATCCGTTGTAACTGAGCTTTAAGGCATATCCTTTTTATTTTTCAAGCTGTGATTACCCCTTAGTTCTTCAAAGTGTTCTCTTAAAGTATGTGTCACATTTTGAAATGTTTTGGCCATTACCTCCCTCAAGATATATTGAGGGCATGTTTCATTTACAGTCCTGCATTACTTCTTCCTATGAAATGACCATTAGCACAGGCCTTAAAGCTGTTTTTGCAGGTAACTGCCAGAGGGTGGCAGCCTTTCTGTGTTGCCCACCCTGGTAACTAGGGAAATGCCCTTGCGGCCTGTGGTGTTTCTCGGTTATAAATTAGAGTGGAGTGTGCCCGGACAAACCCACACAAGCTGATGTCTCTTTACTTTTGTTGGATTTTTAAATTTAATTTTTATTTTTTATTGGAATAATTTTCCACTGTGTACGTGGACCACTTCTACTTTGTGCATTCTTCGGTTGATGGACATTTTCATTGCTTCCATGTGTTGGCTATGGAAAATATTGTTGGAGTGCAGGATTGCCAGCCTGTGACTTTTTTTTTTTAATATTTATTTATTTATTTATTTATTTATTTATTTATTTATTTATTTATTTATTTTTGGCTGTGTTGGATCTTCGTTTGTGCGCGAGGGCTTTCTGTAGTTGCGGCGAGCGGGGGCCACTCTTCATCGCGGTGCGTGGGTCTCTCACTATCGCGGCCTCTCTTGTTGCGGAGCACAGGCTCCATGCGCGCAGGCTCAGTGGTTGTGGCTCACGGGCCCAGTTGCTCCGCAGCATGTGGGATCTTCCCAGACCGGGGCTCGAACCCGTGTGCCCTGCATTGGCAGGCAGACTCTCAACCACTGCACCACCAGGGAAGCCCCAAGCCTGTGACTTTTTGATTCTCATTTTCTCAGGTGATAGGCCCAGCAGTGGGTGTGATTGATTGACTGGTAGCACCGTGTTACCCTTTTCAAAGCACCTTCTTTGTGTTTTCATTAGTGGCTCTTACCACGTCCCCCTTAGAATCGAGGGTACGCATTTCTCCACAATCGCTTCAGCATTTATTGTTTGCAGCATTTATGCTAATGGCCCTTCTGGCTGGTGTGAGCTGATAGGTTTTTGTACTTTGGGTTTGCATGTCTTTGAAAATTCATAAAACTCATCATTTTTCTCCGCCGTTTTCTTTTCTGCTAAAAAAAGGAAACAGTTGGGAGTACAATATAACTCTTGAAATTGTCTTCTTGGAAGCTTGCCCTCTGTAAAATTTTTTGGTCGATTTTCCAGCCCAGAATTTTTTTAGAGAGCAGGTCTCATTTCCCGAACTGAAAGTGTGGTGCATATTTAGTGACCTTTAGCAATGGGTTAAAAGCTGCTGTTGTGGGAAGTGGCCTCAAGCAGGCAGCATTCCTTCATTCCCAAATCTGGGTACTAGGGCAGCAGAGCCTTTCTGGAAGTCGTGTTCCTAGGTTGTAAATTATATTGGAATGTGCGTGGAGAAACCCCCATAAGTTTATGTCTCATTATTTCTTCTTGGTTTTAAAATTTTTTTTAATTGGGGTAAAGCTTAGAGTATTGTTTGTCCGAGGTGTACACAATCTGGTTTATTTGTACATTATATATGTCTATTCAAGTACAGATCCCCTTCCCATGTAAAATGTTACAGAGGGTTCCGCACACCTCCCTTCTATATGGTAGGTCTTTTTGAGATATGTATATAATATGTGTTTGTATACATATAGTAACACTAACCTTAATTTATCCACTCCCCCCACCTTTCCTTTTAGATGAGCATAGTTTGTTTTCTAAATCTGTGAGTGTCTTTCTCTGTGGAAATATGTTCATTTGTGTCAGTTATTAGATAACGCCTATAAGTGATATCATAGAATATAGGTCTTTTGCTTTCGGACTTACCTCATGTTTCGTGATTATCTCCAGACTCATTTGTGGTGCCTCAAAGAACAATGGTTCATTGTTTTCCATGGCTAATATTCCAATGTGTACATGGACCACTTCTTCTTTATCTATTCACCTGTTGTTGGACATTTTGATTCCTTCACTGTCTTGGCTATTGTGAAGAAGGCTGCACTGAAGCGTTGGCGGCCTGTGTCTTCTCGATTCTTGTCTTCTCCGGTGAGAGGTCCAATGGTGCGCCTGCTGGATTGAATGGTACCTCCATTTTTACTTTTAAACACAGCTCCTTTCTGTTCTCATTATTGGCCGTTACCCCTTTACGTCTCACCAGCAGGTAGAGGGTACACAGTTCTCTAAAACCCCGTCAGCATTTATTGTTTGTAGACTTTTTGCTGATGGTCAGTCGACTGGTGTAAGTTGAAACTTTTTGTAGATTAGATTTCATGGGTCTAACACTCCCTGAGGTTGAGCTTTTATCCATTTTCCTTTTTTTTAAAAGAGCGTGAGTAAAACGTTAATATTCATACTCTCTTCTGGAAACATTTGCCTGTTTTGAAATTTTTGTCCATTCCCTACTTCAGCACAATTTTTTAGGGCAGGTGTCCTTTACAGCCCTGAGTCCTTGTGAATGTTAAGTGACCATTAGCTGTGAGTTTAAAGCTGCTCTTGCAGGAAACGGCCACAAGGTGGCATCATTTCTCCTTTACCAAATTTGGTAACTGGGGAAACAGAGCCTTAATGGAAGTGGTGTTCTAGGTTGTAAATTAGAATGGAATGTGCCAGGAAAAAGCCCTTTATGTTTATGTCTCATTACTTGTTGTTCATATTTATAATTTACTTTTTATTTTTTATCCAAGCAAATTTGATTACAATGGTTTGTTTGTTCTAGGTGTGCAAATGTGGTTCTTTCACACATATACGTGTATCTATTCTTCCTCGCATCCTTTTCCCATATAGGTTATGACACAATGTTGAGTAGTCTTCTCCTGGTCTTCCGTACGTCTTTGGTGATTATATATTTCACATGGTTTGTATATCTCTGTTAACCCCAATATGGTAAATTATCCAATCCTCATCCCTTTCTATTTGATGAACCATAAGTTTTTTAATGAATCTGTGATTGCCTTTCTCTGTGGAAATATCTTCATTAGTATCAATTTTTATGTAACTCCTAAAAGTGATATGATAGGATATGTGTCTTTTACTTTCTCACTTACTACAGGTGGTGTGATTACGTCTAGACTCATCTATGGTGCTGCAAATGGCATTGTTTCATTTTTTTCACTAGCGAATATTCCATCTATACATGGAGGAGTTCTTCTTTGTCCACCCATCTGTTGGTGGACTTTTTGGTTACCTCCATATCTTGGCTATTGTAATACTGTGCAATGCAGATTGGCCAGCCTGTGTCTTTCCAATTCTCTCTTCTTAGATTATAGGTCGAGGAGTGGGCCTGCTGGATCATATGGTAGCTAAATGTTTACCTTTTTAAGGCACCTCCATTCTGTTCTCATTTGTTGCCCTTTCCAAGTCACATCCCCCTTGAAGTTGAGGGTATGCATTTCTCCACAACAGCTTCAGCATTTATTGTTTGTAGTTTTCTTGCTGATGGTTTTTCTGACAAGTGTGAGCTGATACCTCTTTTTGGTTGAATTCGCATGTGCCTCATAATCCGTTGTAACTGAGCTTTAAGGCATATCCTTTTTATTTTTCAAGCTGTGATTACCCCTTAGTTCTTCAAAGTGTTCTCTTAAAGTATGTGTCACATTTTGAAATGTTTTGGCCATTACCTCCCTCAAGACATATTGAGGGCATGTTTCATTTACAGTCCTGCATTACTTCTTCCTATGAAATGACCATTAGCACAGGCCTTAAAGCTGTTTTTGCAGGTAACTGCCAGAGGGTGGCAGCCTTTCTGTGTTCCCCACCCTGGTAACTAGGGAAATGCCCTTGCGGCCTGTGGTGTTTCTCGGTTATAAATTAGAGTGGAGTGTGCCCGGACAAACCCACACAAGCTGATGTCTCTTTACTTTTGTTGGATTTTTAAATTTAATTTTTATTTTTTATTGGAATAATTTTCCACTGTGTACGTGGACCACTTCTACTTTGTGCATTCTTCGGTTGATGGACATTTTCATTGCTTCCATGTGTTGGCTATGGAAAATATTGTTGGAGTGCAGGATTGCCAGCCTGTGACTTTTTTTTTTTAATATTTATTTATTTATTTATTTATTTATTTATTTATTTATTTATTTATTTATTTATTTATTTTTGGCTGTGTTGGATCTTCGTTTGTGCGCGAGGGCTTTCTGTAGTTGCGGCGAGCGGGGGCCACTCTTCATCGCGGTGCATGGGTCTCTCACTATCGCGGCCTCTCTTGTTGCGGAGCACAGGCTCCATGC
>NW_028124361.1:0-53000 GCF_965194825.1 Balaenoptera physalus | reverse complement strand
CCAGTTTAATGGATTCAGCAGTCCTGTCAGTAGGGCGCGCTGCCTCCAGTGACCTGTGAGGGAGGCGCGGCCTGCATTTCCTGCACTGACCACAGGGTGGCGCCGAGTTCGCCTCCCTGACCCACAGCGCATGCTCGTTCCCTGCGAACTGGATTCTGAGGGCAGCTGAGAGGAGTTGAGCCGCCTCAGGCGCGGGGGCGGGGCCTTCGGGTAGGACTCCCGGCTCAGCGTCTCTGCTGAGAGGAGCTTGGTCTCCGTCTCCTTAGGACTCGCTGGGGTTTCGGCTTCAGGACAAAGTGGAGCTGCGTCCACGCTGGCTAGGGAACTAGGTTTCCTGAGGACCCAGGTGATGCCTGAGGAAAAGGTGAAGAGACGGTGAGGAAAAGTGGGGAGAAGCTTCCTGTGGGCGGCTGACCGTTGAGGGGGTCCGTCTTCGTGTGAGCGAGGGAGGGCTTGGCGTGGAAAGCTGGGCTTTTGTTCAGGTTTGTGTGCAGGGTAGCCAGCGTGAGTTATGGGGCGTCCAGTTTTCCCAGCACCATTTATCGTGGGGAGTGTCGTGCTCCTTGGTGTGTCCTTGGTCCCTGTGTCATAAATTCACCGACCCCGTCCGTGTGGGTTGAATTCTGGTCTCTCTGTCCTGTTCCTCTGGTCCCTGTGCCCGTTTTGAGCCAGTTCCACACTGTTTTGGTGACTGTCGCTTCTCAGCAGAGTGTGACGTCAGGGAGGGAGATGCCTCCAGCCCGTTCTCTTTTTTCAGGGTTTCTTTGGCGATTTGGGGTCCTTTGTGGTTCCACACAGATATTAGGAGGATTTGCTCTATTTTGGGGGAAAATACCATGGGATTTTGGGAGGGATTGCATTCACTGTGTCCACTGCTTTGGGTAGCATGGCTATTTTAACAATATTAATTGTTCCATTCCATGAGAACAGGATATCTTTCCATTTATTGGTGTGTTTTTCAATGTCTTCATCAATGTCTTAAAGTTTTCAGTGTGCAGGTCTTTCACCTCCTTGGTTGACTTTATTCCCAGGTATTTTGTTCTTTTTGATGCATTTGTAAATAGGGTTGCTTTCTTTCTCTTTCTGATGGTTCATTATTAGTGTTTAGAAATGCAACTGATTTCTGTGTATTGATTTTGCAACTTTACTGAATTTATTTATTAGTTCTAATAGTCTTTTTGTGGAATGAAGTGGAAAATTGGAATTCAAAAATCCCACTGTTTCTACCATATCCAGGTCGTCCACAACACGGAGGACAGCGGCTCCTAATATTACCTTCCCACAGCGCCTCTAAATGACATGTGGACTTTGGGTGAACTGGATCTGGGTAAGGCTTGGCTTCTATATGGAAGTTTGATGTTTTCTCTGCTTTTCTGGCATGCTATTGACGTACATGATGTTTTGAAAAGTAATTGACTTTCCAGTAATTTCAAACATACAACTTTACATACATAAAAACAAGTCTTGTACCTTGATTAGATATACTCCTAAATATTGATGTTGACATTATTAAAAATGGAATTGTTTTCATAAATTCTTTTTCAGATTATTTTTTGCCAGCGTATGCATATAAGATAGATTTTCATGAATTGATATTTTGTTCTATAACTTTGCTTATTAATTAGTTGATTAGCTCAAATAATTTCTTTGCTGATTATAGGTAGTTTTATATATAAGATGATGTGACCTATGTTCTGTGAAGAGACACGGTTTTAATTTTTCCATTCACCCATGGATGCCTTTTATTTCTTTCCTCAAGATTCTGGGTAGAACTTCCAGTACACTATTGAGTAACGGTGGTGAAGGCCAGCTTCCTGGCCTTGTTCCTGATTTCAGGAGTAAATCTTTCAGTCTTTAACATTGAGCATGATGTTTGCTGTGGCTTTTTGTACTACTCTTTTCCATATTGAACAGATTTCCTTTTATTCCTGCTTTCTTGAGTGTTTTTCATGAAATAACACTGGATTTTCATTGTAGATTTTTTGCATTAATTGATATGGTTATGTGTTTTTACTTCACACCATTATTGTGGTTGAATACATTGCTTACTTTTAATATGTTGAGCAACCTGAAATGCCTGGTGTAGAGATACTTGCTTATGGCATTATCCATTTAAAGTTCTGTTGGTTTCATGTTGCTATTATTGTGTGATAGATTTTTACACATTCATATTTATAAGTTGTACTGGGGTAGTTTTCTTGTTTTTTTCCTTTATTTTTAAAATCTTTTTTAAAATAGTGGTTTTATTTCATTCTAATTATTTATTTATTTTGGCCACGTCCCATGGCTTGTGGGATCTTAGTTCCCCAGTCAGGGATCGAAGCCGAGCCCTTGGCAGTGAAAGCACAGAGTCCTAACCACTGGGCCACCAGAGTATTCCCCAGTTTTCTTTTTCAAGATGTATTTGTATAATCTGATTAGACTTGGCTTGCTGTAAGTGGTTTGGAGGATTAGCATTAGGGCTGGGGCTGGTGTGAGGGTTGGGGCTGTGTATGGTTTATGGTTGCCGTTATGGTTTAAGTTTTAGGGTTAATGAGTTATTTATGGGTATGGTTAATGAATATATTTTATGGTTTGCTTATGGTTATGGTTTTGCTTATTGGTTAAGGTTTATGGTTTTGGTCTCAGGGTGTTAGGGTTCTGTGTTAGAGTGGGTGTTAGGGTATGGGTGAGAATTGGGGTACAGGTAGGATGCGGGTAGAGCATGGGTTAGGGTAAGGTACAGGTTTAGGGTACGGGTTAGGCTAAGGTTAGGTCAGGGCTTAGGGTCAGGATCAGAGTTTAGGGTTAGGGTCCATGTCAGGATTAGCGTCAAGGTTGAGCGAGGCCATTGTTTTCTGCTCCTCCAGTGCTGGATTCTGATTGATAGATGAATGAAATGTCTGCTCTGGTCACCCACTGTTTCAAATTGAGCTCAGCCTTAGTCAAGGGTTCTTAGGGCCTCAGAGGTCATGCAGGGTTTCCCTCCACCCTCCCTCCTGGGAAGGGTGATGCAGGCCCCACTCTGTGTGGGCAGCCCCAGGTCCAGCATGGCCCTGACATGCAGGATACTAAGTAGACGTGATGTAAGACTCGGTGCATCAGTCTGCCAGCCCCCAGGTGCTGCCTTTTTTTTTTCTTAATTAATTAATTAATTAATTAATTAATTTTTAGCTGTGTTGGGTCTGCATTGCTGCACGGAGGCTTTCTCTAGTTGCGGCGAGTGGGGGCTTCTCATGGCAGTGGCTTCTCTTGTCGCAGAGCACAGGCTCTTAGCGCGTGGGCTTCAGCAGTTGTGGCTCGCGGCTTCTAGAGCTCAGGCTCAGTAGTTGTGGCGCACGGGCTTAGTTGCTCCACAGCATGTGGGATCTTCCTGGACCAGGGCTCAAACCCGTGTCCCCTGCATTGGCAGGTGGATTCTTAAGCACTGCGCCACCAGGGAAGTCTGGTGTTGCGTTCGTGAGGGCTGGTGGGGCCCTGCTGGGACTGGATGGATCCTTTGTTCCATCTGCACGGGTGTCCAAGCAGGTCTCAGAACAGCCCTTGGCCTCTGAGCATCCAGGCAGGCACCCACGTTCCTCCAGCTCAGGTTAGCCTTGGCCCCTCCAGCCCCCGTGGCCAATTACTGAGCTGATTGTGTCTTTACTCTTTAAAATTAAATCAGTCTCTCCAGGTGGGCGAGAAGTTTACTTGTGAACTTGGTTAGGGTTAGGGGTTAAGAGTTAGGGGTTAGGGTCAGGGTTAGGGCTAGGGCTAGGGCTAGGGGTTAGGGTTAGGCTTAGGGTTGGGTTAGGGTTAGGGGTTAGGGTTAGGGTTTAGGGTTAGTGTTGGGTTAGGGTTAGGGTTAAGGTAGGGTTAGGGTTAGGGTTAGGGTTTAGGTTTAGGGTTAGGGTTAGTGTTGGGTTAGGGTTAGGGTTAAGGTAGGGTTAGGGTTGGGTTAGGGTTAGGGTTTAGGGTTAGGGTGTCCAGCCTTACGTCCCGTTCAGCTGTGAGTGTAGATGTGGTCAGTCCAGTTGCATCACAGCCCCTGATTGAATTTTGTGGAATTCCTCTCTCTCTCACTGTCTTTCTTTTTTGATAATTAATTTTTATAATGGGGTGTAGCTGATTTGCAATGTTGTGTTTCTTGGTGCTGTACATCCACCTGAGTCACTTACAGAGAGACATCAATAAATTCTTTTCTAGTTTCTAGTAGTCAGATAGATGTTTTTTCTGTGAATAGAGTGTGCTGAGTCCAGTTCCTTGAACAATGAGTATGTCTTGGCGATTACATTATTGGCGTATGGAACGGTATCTGTGCCAATTTCAACCTCCTGGTTTATGCATCACCGCACCACTCTTTTCCCCTTAAGCAGCCATCAGTGTGTTTTGTAAATGTGTGATGGTGTTCTGTTTGTAATTCAGTTCATGTTTGGCGGTTTTTAGATTCCCTTTATAAGTGATACCTTATGATAAGTTTCTTTTGCTTTCTAACTTATTTCACTCTCAATGACCGTACATAAGTCCCCCTGAGTTGCTGCACTTGGCCTCATTTCATTGATTTCAGGGCTGAGTAATATTCCATTGTGCTTAAGTACCAAATTTTCTTTCACCATTTTTTCCTTACAAGGACTTTTAAGTTGTACCCAAATCGAGGCTGTTGTAAACATAGCAGCAGTAAGCGGGGTGCCTGCGTCCTGTGGATTTTTGGTTTTTCCAAGATATAGGCCCATGAGTGGAAGCGCCCTATGCTTTGTAGCTCTGTTTTTTTAGATGTTTTAGGAAACACAGTACACTTCTCCAGAGTGGCCGTTGGCAATTTACATTCCCCCCTTCAGCGTAACAAGGCTCCCTTTTCTCCTCTTCTTGTCCTGCATATCCGGTTTTTACCCTTTGTGAGGATGGTCCTTTTTTCTGATTCAAAGTGATACCTCTTTGTAGTGTTGATTTGCATTGCCCGCTTCTTTGGTTGGCCAAAAAGGGCGTATGCGTTTTTCCTGAATATATTCTGGAAGTTAAATTTGAGAGACACCTTTTTTTTTTTTTTAATTGATTAATTAATTTATTTTTGGCTGTGTTGGGTCTTCGTTTCTGTGCGAAGGCTTTCTCTAGTTGTGGCAAGCGGGGGCCACTCTTCATCGTGGTGTGCGGGCCTCTCACTATCGCGGCCTCTCTTGTTGCGGAGCACAGGCTCCAGACGCGCAGGCTCAGTAGTTGTGGCTCACGGGCCTAGTTGCTCCGCGGCATGTGGGATCTTCCCAGACCAGGGCTCGAACCCGTGTCCCCTGCATTAGCAGGCAGATTCTCAACCACTGTGCTACCAGGGAAGCTTCTTGAATAGTTTTGTATTTAAAGTTTGTCTGTGGGGACTTCCCTGGTGACGCAGTGGTTAAGAGTCCGCATGCCAGTGCAGGGGACACAGGCTCGAGCCCTGGTCCGGGAAGATCCCACATGCCGCAGAGCAACTAAGCCTGCGCGGCACAACTACTGAAGCCTGCGCGCCTAGAGCCCGTGCTCCCCAACAAGAGAAGCCACCGCAATGAGAAGCCCGTGCACCGCAACGAAGAGTAGCCCCCGCTCGACGCAACTAGAGAAAGCCCACATGCAGCAACGAAGACCCAACGCAGCCAAAAATAAATTATGAAATGAAATGAAATTTGCCTCTGAATAACTTTGAGTGAATTTGGTATAAGTTGTAAAGTTTGCATCTACATTCACTTCATTCCAAATGGTTTCCAATTAATTGTTCCTTAACTAATTTTAGAAAAGTTTTGGGATAGAGACTGCATTTTAGTTTGAATTTCCAGTTTAATGGATTCAGCAGTCCTGTCAGTAGGGCGCGCTGCCTCCAGTGACCTGTGAGGGAGGCGCGGCCTGCATTTCCTGCACTGACCACAGGGTGGCGCCGAGTTCGCCTCCCTGACCCACAGCGCATGCTCGTTCCCTGCGAACTGGATTCTGAGGGCAGCTGAGAGGAGTTGAGCCGCCTCAGGCGCGGGGGCGGGGCCTTCGGGTAGGACTCCCGGCTCAGCGTCTCTGCTGAGAGGAGCTCGGTCTCCGTCTCCTTAGGACTCGCTGGGGTTTCGGCTTCAGGACAAAGTGGAGCTGCGTCCACGCTGGCTAGGGAACTAGGTTTCCTGAGGACCCAGGTGATGCCTGAGGAAAAGGTGAAGAGACGGTGAGGAAAAGTGGGGAGAAGCTTCCTGTGGGCGGCTGACCGTTGAGGGGGTCCGTCTTCGTGTGAGCGAGGGAGGGCTTGGCGTGGAAAGCTGGGCTTTTGTTCAGGTTTGTGTGCAGGGTAGCCAGCGTGAGTTATGGGGCGTCCAGTTTTCCCAGCACCATTTATCGTGGGGAGTGTCGTGCTCCTTGGTGTGTCCTTGGTCCCTGTGTCATAAATTCACCGACCCCGTCCGTGTGGGTTGAATTCTGGTCTCTCTGTCCTGTTCCTCTGGTCCCTGTGCCCGTTTTGAGCCAGTTCCACACTGTTTTGGTGACTGTCGCTTCTCAGCAGAGTGTGACGTCAGGGAGGGAGATGCCTCCAGCCCGTTCTCTTTTTTCAGGGTTTCTTTGGCGATTTGGGGTCCTTTGTGGTTCCACACAGATATTAGGAGGATTTGCTCTATTTTGGGGGAAAATACCATGGGATTTTGGGAGGGATTGCATTCACTGTGTCCACTGCTTTGGGTAGCATGGCTATTTTAACAATATTAATTGTTCCATTCCATGAGAACAGGATATCTTTCCATTTATTGGTGTGTTTTTCAATGTCTTCATCAATGTCTTAAAGTTTTCAGTGTGCAGGTCTTTCACCTCCTTGGTTGACTTTATTCCCAGGTATTTTGTTCTTTTTGATGCATTTGTAAATAGGGTTGCTTTCTTTCTCTTTCTGATGGTTCATTATTAGTGTTTAGAAATGCAACTGATTTCTGTGTATTGATTTTGCAACTTTACTGAATTTATTTATTAGTTCTAATAGTCTTTTTGTGGAATGAAGTGGAAAATTGGAATTCAAAAATCCCACTGTTTCTACCATATCCAGGTCGTCCACAACACGGAGGACAGCGGCTCCTAATATTACCTTCCCACAGCGCCTCTAAATGACATGTGGACTTTGGGTGAACTGGATCTGGGTAAGGCTTGGCTTCTATATGGAAGTTTGATGTTTTCTCTGCTTTTCTGGCATGCTATTGACGTACATGATGTTTTGAAAAGTAATTGACTTTCCAGTAATTTCAAACATACAACTTTACATACATAAAAACAAGTCTTGTACCTTGATTAGATATACTCCTAAATATTGATGTTGACATTATTAAAAATGGAATTGTTTTCATAAATTCTTTTTCAGATTATTTTTTGCCAGCGTATGCATATAAGATAGATTTTCATGAATTGATATTTTGTTCTATAACTTTGCTTATTAATTAGTTGATTAGCTCAAATAATTTCTTTGCTGATTATAGGTAGTTTTATATATAAGATGATGTGACCTATGTTCTGTGAAGAGACACGGTTTTAATTTTTCCATTCACCCATGGATGCCTTTTATTTCTTTCCTCAAGATTCTGGGTAGAACTTCCAGTACACTATTGAGTAACGGTGGTGAAGGCCAGCTTCCTGGCCTTGTTCCTGATTTCAGGAGTAAATCTTTCAGTCTTTAACATTGAGCATGATGTTTGCTGTGGCTTTTTGTACTACTCTTTTCCATATTGAACAGATTTCCTTTTATTCCTGCTTTCTTGAGTGTTTTTCATGAAATAACACTGGATTTTCATTGTAGATTTTTTGCATTAATTGATATGGTTATGTGTTTTTACTTCACACCATTATTGTGGTTGAATACATTGCTTACTTTTAATATGTTGAGCAACCTGAAATGCCTGGTGTAGAGATACTTGCTTATGGCATTATCCATTTAAAGTTCTGTTGGTTTCATGTTGCTATTATTGTGTGATAGATTTTTACACATTCATATTTATAAGTTGTACTGGGGTAGTTTTCTTGTTTTTTTCCTTTATTTTTAAAATCTTTTTTAAAATAGTGGTTTTATTTCATTCTAATTATTTATTTATTTTGGCCACGTCCCATGGCTTGTGGGATCTTAGTTCCCCAGTCAGGGATCGAAGCCGAGCCCTTGGCAGTGAAAGCACAGAGTCCTAACCACTGGGCCACCAGAGTATTCCCCAGTTTTCTTTTTCAAGATGTATTTGTATAATCTGATTAGACTTGGCTTGCTGTAAGTGGTTTGGAGGATTAGCATTAGGGCTGGGGCTGGTGTGAGGGTTGGGGCTGTGTATGGTTTATGGTTGCCGTTATGGTTTAAGTTTTAGGGTTAATGAGTTATTTATGGGTATGGTTAATGAATATATTTTATGGTTTGCTTATGGTTATGGTTTTGCTTATTGGTTAAGGTTTATGGTTTTGGTCTCAGGGTGTTAGGGTTCTGTGTTAGAGTGGGTGTTAGGGTATGGGTGAGAATTGGGGTACAGGTAGGATGCGGGTAGAGCATGGGTTAGGGTAAGGTACAGGTTTAGGGTACGGGTTAGGCTAAGGTTAGGTCAGGGCTTAGGGTCAGGATCAGAGTTTAGGGTTAGGGTCCATGTCAGGATTAGCGTCAAGGTTGAGCGAGGCCATTGTTTTCTGCTCCTCCAGTGCTGGATTCTGATTGATAGATGAATGAAATGTCTGCTCTGGTCACCCACTGTTTCAAATTGAGCTCAGCCTTAGTCAAGGGTTCTTAGGGCCTCAGAGGTCATGCAGGGTTTCCCTCCACCCTCCCTCCTGGGAAGGGTGATGCAGGCCCCACTCTGTGTGGGCAGCCCCAGGTCCAGCATGGCCCTGACATGCAGGATACTAAGTAGACGTGATGTAAGACTCGGTGCATCAGTCTGCCAGCCCCCAGGTGCTGCCTTTTTTTTTTTCTTAATTAATTAATTAATTAATTAATTAATTTTTAGCTGTGTTGGGTCTGCATTGCTGCACGGAGGCTTTCTCTAGTTGCGGCGAGTGGGGGCTTCTCATGGCAGTGGCTTCTCTTGTCGCAGAGCACAGGCTCTTAGCGCGTGGGCTTCAGCAGTTGTGGCTCGCGGCTTCTAGAGCTCAGGCTCAGTAGTTGTGGCGCACGGGCTTAGTTGCTCCACAGCATGTGGGATCTTCCTGGACCAGGGCTCAAACCCGTGTCCCCTGCATTGGCAGGTGGATTCTTAAGCACTGCGCCACCAGGGAAGTCTGGTGTTGCGTTCGTGAGGGCTGGTGGGGCCCTGCTGGGACTGGATGGATCCTTTGTTCCATCTGCACGGGTGTCCAAGCAGGTCTCAGAACAGCCCTTGGCCTCTGAGCATCCAGGCAGGCACCCACGTTCCTCCAGCTCAGGTTAGCCTTGGCCCCTCCAGCCCCCGTGGCCAATTACTGAGCTGATTGTGTCTTTACTCTTTAAAATTAAATCAGTCTCTCCAGGTGGGCGAGAAGTTTACTTGTGAACTTGGTTAGGGTTAGGGGTTAAGAGTTAGGGGTTAGGGTCAGGGTTAGGGCTAGGGCTAGGGCTAGGGGTTAGGGTTAGGCTTAGGGTTGGGTTAGGGTTAGGGGTTAGGGTTAGGGTTTAGGGTTAGTGTTGGGTTAGGGTTAGGGTTAAGGTAGGGTTAGGGTTAGGGTTAGGGTTTAGGTTTAGGGTTAGGGTTAGTGTTGGGTTAGGGTTAGGGTTAAGGTAGGGTTAGGGTTGGGTTAGGGTTAGGGTTTAGGGTTAGGGTGTCCAGCCTTACGTCCCGTTCAGCTGTGAGTGTAGATGTGGTCAGTCCAGTTGCATCACAGCCCCTGATTGAATTTTGTGGAATTCCTCTCTCTCTCACTGTCTTTCTTTTTTGATAATTAATTTTTATAATGGGGTGTAGCTGATTTGCAATGTTGTGTTTCTTGGTGCTGTACATCCACCTGAGTCACTTACAGAGAGACATCAATAAATTCTTTTCTAGTTTCTAGTAGTCAGATAGATGTTTTTTCTGTGAATAGAGTGTGCTGAGTCCAGTTCCTTGAACAATGAGTATGTCTTGGCGATTACATTATTGGCGTATGGAACGGTATCTGTGCCAATTTCAACCTCCTGGTTTATGCATCACCGCACCACTCTTTTCCCCTTAAGCAGCCATCAGTGTGTTTTGTAAATGTGTGATGGTGTTCTGTTTGTAATTCAGTTCATGTTTGGCGGTTTTTAGATTCCCTTTATAAGTGATACCTTATGATAAGTTTCTTTTGCTTTCTAACTTATTTCACTCTCAATGACCGTACATAAGTCCCCCTGAGTTGCTGCACTTGGCCTCATTTCATTGATTTCAGGGCTGAGTAATATTCCATTGTGCTTAAGTACCAAATTTTCTTTCACCATTTTTTCCTTACAAGGACTTTTAAGTTGTACCCAAATCGAGGCTGTTGTAAACATAGCAGCAGTAAGCGGGGTGCCTGCGTCCTGTGGATTTTTGGTTTTTCCAAGATATAGGCCCATGAGTGGAAGCGCCCTATGCTTTGTAGCTCTGTTTTTTTAGATGTTTTAGGAAACACAGTACACTTCTCCAGAGTGGCCGTTGGCAATTTACATTCCCCCCTTCAGCGTAACAAGGCTCCCTTTTCTCCTCTTCTTGTCCTGCATATCCGGTTTTTACCCTTTGTGAGGATGGTCCTTTTTTCTGATTCAAAGTGATACCTCTTTGTAGTGTTGATTTGCATTGCCCGCTTCTTTGGTTGGCCAAAAAGGGCGTATGCGTTTTTCCTGAATATATTCTGGAAGTTAAATTTGAGAGACACCTTTTTTTTTTTTTTAATTGATTAATTAATTTATTTTTGGCTGTGTTGGGTCTTCGTTTCTGTGCGAAGGCTTTCTCTAGTTGTGGCAAGCGGGGGCCACTCTTCATCGTGGTGTGCGGGCCTCTCACTATCGCGGCCTCTCTTGTTGCGGAGCACAGGCTCCAGACGCGCAGGCTCAGTAGTTGTGGCTCACGGGCCTAGTTGCTCCGCGGCATGTGGGATCTTCCCAGACCAGGGCTCGAACCCGTGTCCCCTGCATTAGCAGGCAGATTCTCAACCACTGTGCTACCAGGGAAGCTTCTTGAATAGTTTTGTATTTAAAGTTTGTCTGTGGGGACTTCCCTGGTGACGCAGTGGTTAAGAGTCCGCATGCCAGTGCAGGGGACACAGGCTCGAGCCCTGGTCCGGGAAGATCCCACATGCCGCAGAGCAACTAAGCCTGCGCGGCACAACTACTGAAGCCTGCGCGCCTAGAGCCCGTGCTCCCCAACAAGAGAAGCCACCGCAATGAGAAGCCCGTGCACCGCAACGAAGAGTAGCCCCCGCTCGACGCAACTAGAGAAAGCCCACATGCAGCAACGAAGACCCAACGCAGCCAAAAATAAATTATGAAATGAAATGAAATTTGCCTCTGAATAACTTTGAGTGAATTTGGTATAAGTTGTAAAGTTTGCATCTACATTCACTTCATTCCAAATGGTTTCCAATTAATTGTTCCTTAACTAATTTTAGAAAAGTTTTGGGATAGAGACTGCATTTTAGTTTGAATTTCCAGTTTAATGGATTCAGCAGTCCTGTCAGTAGGGCGCGCTGCCTCCAGTGACCTGTGAGGGAGGCGCGGCCTGCATTTCCTGCACTGACCACAGGGTGGCGCCGAGTTCGCCTCCCTGACCCACAGCGCATGCTCGTTCCCTGCGAACTGGATTCTGAGGGCAGCTGAGAGGAGTTGAGCCGCCTCAGGCGCGGGGGCGGGGCCTTCGGGTAGGACTCCCGGCTCAGCGTCTCTGCTGAGAGGAGCTTGGTCTCCGTCTCCTTAGGACTCGCTGGGGTTTCGGCTTCAGGACAAAGTGGAGCTGCGTCCACGCTGGCTAGGGAACTAGGTTTCCTGAGGACCCAGGTGATGCCTGAGGAAAAGGTGAAGAGACGGTGAGGAAAAGTGGGGAGAAGCTTCCTGTGGGCGGCTGACCGTTGAGGGGGTCCGTCTTCGTGTGAGCGAGGGAGGGCTTGGCGTGGAAAGCTGGGCTTTTGTTCAGGTTTGTGTGCAGGGTAGCCAGCGTGAGTTATGGGGCGTCCAGTTTTCCCAGCACCATTTATCGTGGGGAGTGTCGTGCTCCTTGGTGTGTCCTTGGTCCCTGTGTCATAAATTCACCGACCCCGTCCGTGTGGGTTGAATTCTGGTCTCTCTGTCCTGTTCCTCTGGTCCCTGTGCCCGTTTTGAGCCAGTTCCACACTGTTTTGGTGACTGTCGCTTCTCAGCAGAGTGTGACGTCAGGGAGGGAGATGCCTCCAGCCCGTTCTCTTTTTTCAGGGTTTCTTTGGCGATTTGGGGTCCTTTGTGGTTCCACACAGATATTAGGAGGATTTGCTCTATTTTGGGGGAAAATACCATGGGATTTTGGGAGGGATTGCATTCACTGTGTCCACTGCTTTGGGTAGCATGGCTATTTTAACAATATTAATTGTTCCATTCCATGAGAACAGGATATCTTTCCATTTATTGGTGTGTTTTTCAATGTCTTCATCAATGTCTTAAAGTTTTCAGTGTGCAGGTCTTTCACCTCCTTGGTTGACTTTATTCCCAGGTATTTTGTTCTTTTTGATGCATTTGTAAATAGGGTTGCTTTCTTTCTCTTTCTGATGGTTCATTATTAGTGTTTAGAAATGCAACTGATTTCTGTGTATTGATTTTGCAACTTTACTGAATTTATTTATTAGTTCTAATAGTCTTTTTGTGGAATGAAGTGGAAAATTGGAATTCAAAAATCCCACTGTTTCTACCATATCCAGGTCGTCCACAACACGGAGGACAGCGGCTCCTAATATTACCTTCCCACAGCGCCTCTAAATGACATGTGGACTTTGGGTGAACTGGATCTGGGTAAGGCTTGGCTTCTATATGGAAGTTTGATGTTTTCTCTGCTTTTCTGGCATGCTATTGACGTACATGATGTTTTGAAAAGTAATTGACTTTCCAGTAATTTCAAACATACAACTTTACATACATAAAAACAAGTCTTGTACCTTGATTAGATATACTCCTAAATATTGATGTTGACATTATTAAAAATGGAATTGTTTTCATAAATTCTTTTTCAGATTATTTTTTGCCAGCGTATGCATATAAGATAGATTTTCATGAATTGATATTTTGTTCTATAACTTTGCTTATTAATTAGTTGATTAGCTCAAATAATTTCTTTGCTGATTATAGGTAGTTTTATATATAAGATGATGTGACCTATGTTCTGTGAAGAGACACGGTTTTAATTTTTCCATTCACCCATGGATGCCTTTTATTTCTTTCCTCAAGATTCTGGGTAGAACTTCCAGTACACTATTGAGTAACGGTGGTGAAGGCCAGCTTCCTGGCCTTGTTCCTGATTTCAGGAGTAAATCTTTCAGTCTTTAACATTGAGCATGATGTTTGCTGTGGCTTTTTGTACTACTCTTTTCCATATTGAACAGATTTCCTTTTATTCCTGCTTTCTTGAGTGTTTTTCATGAAATAACACTGGATTTTCATTGTAGATTTTTTGCATTAATTGATATGGTTATGTGTTTTTACTTCACACCATTATTGTGGTTGAATACATTGCTTACTTTTAATATGTTGAGCAACCTGAAATGCCTGGTGTAGAGATACTTGCTTATGGCATTATCCATTTAAAGTTCTGTTGGTTTCATGTTGCTATTATTGTGTGATAGATTTTTACACATTCATATTTATAAGTTGTACTGGGGTAGTTTTCTTGTTTTTTTCCTTTATTTTTAAAATCTTTTTTAAAATAGTGGTTTTATTTCATTCTAATTATTTATTTATTTTGGCCACGTCCCATGGCTTGTGGGATCTTAGTTCCCCAGTCAGGGATCGAAGCCGAGCCCTTGGCAGTGAAAGCACAGAGTCCTAACCACTGGGCCACCAGAGTATTCCCCAGTTTTCTTTTTCAAGATGTATTTGTATAATCTGATTAGACTTGGCTTGCTGTAAGTGGTTTGGAGGATTAGCATTAGGGCTGGGGCTGGTGTGAGGGTTGGGGCTGTGTATGGTTTATGGTTGCCGTTATGGTTTAAGTTTTAGGGTTAATGAGTTATTTATGGGTATGGTTAATGAATATATTTTATGGTTTGCTTATGGTTATGGTTTTGCTTATTGGTTAAGGTTTATGGTTTTGGTCTCAGGGTGTTAGGGTTCTGTGTTAGAGTGGGTGTTAGGGTATGGGTGAGAATTGGGGTACAGGTAGGATGCGGGTAGAGCATGGGTTAGGGTAAGGTACAGGTTTAGGGTACGGGTTAGGCTAAGGTTAGGTCAGGGCTTAGGGTCAGGATCAGAGTTTAGGGTTAGGGTCCATGTCAGGATTAGCGTCAAGGTTGAGCGAGGCCATTGTTTTCTGCTCCTCCAGTGCTGGATTCTGATTGATAGATGAATGAAATGTCTGCTCTGGTCACCCACTGTTTCAAATTGAGCTCAGCCTTAGTCAAGGGTTCTTAGGGCCTCAGAGGTCATGCAGGGTTTCCCTCCACCCTCCCTCCTGGGAAGGGTGATGCAGGCCCCACTCTGTGTGGGCAGCCCCAGGTCCAGCATGGCCCTGACATGCAGGATACTAAGTAGACGTGATGTAAGACTCGGTGCATCAGTCTGCCAGCCCCCAGGTGCTGCCTTTTTTTTTTTCTTAATTAATTAATTAATTAATTAATTAATTTTTAGCTGTGTTGGGTCTGCATTGCTGCACGGAGGCTTTCTCTAGTTGCGGCGAGTGGGGGCTTCTCATGGCAGTGGCTTCTCTTGTCGCAGAGCACAGGCTCTTAGCGCGTGGGCTTCAGCAGTTGTGGCTCGCGGCTTCTAGAGCTCAGGCTCAGTAGTTGTGGCGCACGGGCTTAGTTGCTCCACAGCATGTGGGATCTTCCTGGACCAGGGCTCAAACCCGTGTCCCCTGCATTGGCAGGTGGATTCTTAAGCACTGCGCCACCAGGGAAGTCTGGTGTTGCGTTCGTGAGGGCTGGTGGGGCCCTGCTGGGACTGGATGGATCCTTTGTTCCATCTGCACGGGTGTCCAAGCAGGTCTCAGAACAGCCCTTGGCCTCTGAGCATCCAGGCAGGCACCCACGTTCCTCCAGCTCAGGTTAGCCTTGGCCCCTCCAGCCCCCGTGGCCAATTACTGAGCTGATTGTGTCTTTACTCTTTAAAATTAAATCAGTCTCTCCAGGTGGGCGAGAAGTTTACTTGTGAACTTGGTTAGGGTTAGGGGTTAAGAGTTAGGGGTTAGGGTCAGGGTTAGGGCTAGGGCTAGGGCTAGGGGTTAGGGTTAGGCTTAGGGTTGGGTTAGGGTTAGGGGTTAGGGTTAGGGTTTAGGGTTAGTGTTGGGTTAGGGTTAGGGTTAAGGTAGGGTTAGGGTTAGGGTTAGGGTTTAGGTTTAGGGTTAGGGTTAGTGTTGGGTTAGGGTTAGGGTTAAGGTAGGGTTAGGGTTGGGTTAGGGTTAGGGTTTAGGGTTAGGGTGTCCAGCCTTACGTCCCGTTCAGCTGTGAGTGTAGATGTGGTCAGTCCAGTTGCATCACAGCCCCTGATTGAATTTTGTGGAATTCCTCTCTCTCTCACTGTCTTTCTTTTTTGATAATTAATTTTTATAATGGGGTGTAGCTGATTTGCAATGTTGTGTTTCTTGGTGCTGTACATCCACCTGAGTCACTTACAGAGAGACATCAATAAATTCTTTTCTAGTTTCTAGTAGTCAGATAGATGTTTTTTCTGTGAATAGAGTGTGCTGAGTCCAGTTCCTTGAACAATGAGTATGTCTTGGCGATTACATTATTGGCGTATGGAACGGTATCTGTGCCAATTTCAACCTCCTGGTTTATGCATCACCGCACCACTCTTTTCCCCTTAAGCAGCCATCAGTGTGTTTTGTAAATGTGTGATGGTGTTCTGTTTGTAATTCAGTTCATGTTTGGCGGTTTTTAGATTCCCTTTATAAGTGATACCTTATGATAAGTTTCTTTTGCTTTCTAACTTATTTCACTCTCAATGACCGTACATAAGTCCCCCTGAGTTGCTGCACTTGGCCTCATTTCATTGATTTCAGGGCTGAGTAATATTCCATTGTGCTTAAGTACCAAATTTTCTTTCACCATTTTTTCCTTACAAGGACTTTTAAGTTGTACCCAAATCGAGGCTGTTGTAAACATAGCAGCAGTAAGCGGGGTGCCTGCGTCCTGTGGATTTTTGGTTTTTCCAAGATATAGGCCCATGAGTGGAAGCGCCCTATGCTTTGTAGCTCTGTTTTTTTAGATGTTTTAGGAAACACAGTACACTTCTCCAGAGTGGCCGTTGGCAATTTACATTCCCCCCTTCAGCGTAACAAGGCTCCCTTTTCTCCTCTTCTTGTCCTGCATATCCGGTTTTTACCCTTTGTGAGGATGGTCCTTTTTTCTGATTCAAAGTGATACCTCTTTGTAGTGTTGATTTGCATTGCCCGCTTCTTTGGTTGGCCAAAAAGGGCGTATGCGTTTTTCCTGAATATATTCTGGAAGTTAAATTTGAGAGACACCTTTTTTTTTTTTTTAATTGATTAATTAATTTATTTTTGGCTGTGTTGGGTCTTCGTTTCTGTGCGAAGGCTTTCTCTAGTTGTGGCAAGCGGGGGCCACTCTTCATCGTGGTGTGCGGGCCTCTCACTATCGCGGCCTCTCTTGTTGCGGAGCACAGGCTCCAGACGCGCAGGCTCAGTAGTTGTGGCTCACGGGCCTAGTTGCTCCGCGGCATGTGGGATCTTCCCAGACCAGGGCTCGAACCCGTGTCCCCTGCATTAGCAGGCAGATTCTCAACCACTGTGCTACCAGGGAAGCTTCTTGAATAGTTTTGTATTTAAAGTTTGTCTGTGGGGACTTCCCTGGTGACGCAGTGGTTAAGAGTCCGCATGCCAGTGCAGGGGACACAGGCTCGAGCCCTGGTCCGGGAAGATCCCACATGCCGCAGAGCAACTAAGCCTGCGCGGCACAACTACTGAAGCCTGCGCGCCTAGAGCCCGTGCTCCCCAACAAGAGAAGCCACCGCAATGAGAAGCCCGTGCACCGCAACGAAGAGTAGCCCCCGCTCGACGCAACTAGAGAAAGCCCACATGCAGCAACGAAGACCCAACGCAGCCAAAAATAAATTATGAAATGAAATGAAATTTGCCTCTGAATAACTTTGAGTGAATTTGGTATAAGTTGTAAAGTTTGCATCTACATTCACTTCATTCCAAATGGTTTCCAATTAATTGTTCCTTAACTAATTTTAGAAAAGTTTTGGGATAGAGACTGCATTTTAGTTTGAATTTCCAGTTTAATGGATTCAGCAGTCCTGTCAGTAGGGCGCGCTGCCTCCAGTGACCTGTGAGGGAGGCGCGGCCTGCATTTCCTGCACTGACCACAGGGTGGCGCCGAGTTCGCCTCCCTGACCCACAGCGCATGCTCGTTCCCTGCGAACTGGATTCTGAGGGCAGCTGAGAGGAGTTGAGCCGCCTCAGGCGCGGGGGCGGGGCCTTCGGGTAGGACTCCCGGCTCAGCGTCTCTGCTGAGAGGAGCTTGGTCTCCGTCTCCTTAGGACTCGCTGGGGTTTCGGCTTCAGGACAAAGTGGAGCTGCGTCCACGCTGGCTAGGGAACTAGGTTTCCTGAGGACCCAGGTGATGCCTGAGGAAAAGGTGAAGAGACGGTGAGGAAAAGTGGGGAGAAGCTTCCTGTGGGCGGCTGACCGTTGAGGGGGTCCGTCTTCGTGTGAGCGAGGGAGGGCTTGGCGTGGAAAGCTGGGCTTTTGTTCAGGTTTGTGTGCAGGGTAGCCAGCGTGAGTTATGGGGCGTCCAGTTTTCCCAGCACCATTTATCGTGGGGAGTGTCGTGCTCCTTGGTGTGTCCTTGGTCCCTGTGTCATAAATTCACCGACCCCGTCCGTGTGGGTTGAATTCTGGTCTCTCTGTCCTGTTCCTCTGGTCCCTGTGCCCGTTTTGAGCCAGTTCCACACTGTTTTGGTGACTGTCGCTTCTCAGCAGAGTGTGACGTCAGGGAGGGAGATGCCTCCAGCCCGTTCTCTTTTTTCAGGGTTTCTTTGGCGATTTGGGGTCCTTTGTGGTTCCACACAGATATTAGGAGGATTTGCTCTATTTTGGGGGAAAATACCATGGGATTTTGGGAGGGATTGCATTCACTGTGTCCACTGCTTTGGGTAGCATGGCTATTTTAACAATATTAATTGTTCCATTCCATGAGAACAGGATATCTTTCCATTTATTGGTGTGTTTTTCAATGTCTTCATCAATGTCTTAAAGTTTTCAGTGTGCAGGTCTTTCACCTCCTTGGTTGACTTTATTCCCAGGTATTTTGTTCTTTTTGATGCATTTGTAAATAGGGTTGCTTTCTTTCTCTTTCTGATGGTTCATTATTAGTGTTTAGAAATGCAACTGATTTCTGTGTATTGATTTTGCAACTTTACTGAATTTATTTATTAGTTCTAATAGTCTTTTTGTGGAATGAAGTGGAAAATTGGAATTCAAAAATCCCACTGTTTCTACCATATCCAGGTCGTCCACAACACGGAGGACAGCGGCTCCTAATATTACCTTCCCACAGCGCCTCTAAATGACATGTGGACTTTGGGTGAACTGGATCTGGGTAAGGCTTGGCTTCTATATGGAAGTTTGATGTTTTCTCTGCTTTTCTGGCATGCTATTGACGTACATGATGTTTTGAAAAGTAATTGACTTTCCAGTAATTTCAAACATACAACTTTACATACATAAAAACAAGTCTTGTACCTTGATTAGATATACTCCTAAATATTGATGTTGACATTATTAAAAATGGAATTGTTTTCATAAATTCTTTTTCAGATTATTTTTTGCCAGCGTATGCATATAAGATAGATTTTCATGAATTGATATTTTGTTCTATAACTTTGCTTATTAATTAGTTGATTAGCTCAAATAATTTCTTTGCTGATTATAGGTAGTTTTATATATAAGATGATGTGACCTATGTTCTGTGAAGAGACACGGTTTTAATTTTTCCATTCACCCATGGATGCCTTTTATTTCTTTCCTCAAGATTCTGGGTAGAACTTCCAGTACACTATTGAGTAACGGTGGTGAAGGCCAGCTTCCTGGCCTTGTTCCTGATTTCAGGAGTAAATCTTTCAGTCTTTAACATTGAGCATGATGTTTGCTGTGGCTTTTTGTACTACTCTTTTCCATATTGAACAGATTTCCTTTTATTCCTGCTTTCTTGAGTGTTTTTCATGAAATAACACTGGATTTTCATTGTAGATTTTTTGCATTAATTGATATGGTTATGTGTTTTTACTTCACACCATTATTGTGGTTGAATACATTGCTTACTTTTAATATGTTGAGCAACCTGAAATGCCTGGTGTAGAGATACTTGCTTATGGCATTATCCATTTAAAGTTCTGTTGGTTTCATGTTGCTATTATTGTGTGATAGATTTTTACACATTCATATTTATAAGTTGTACTGGGGTAGTTTTCTTGTTTTTTTCCTTTATTTTTAAAATCTTTTTTAAAATAGT
Organism: Balaenoptera physalus; assembly: GCF_965194825.1. Lineage (NCBI taxonomy): Eukaryota > Metazoa > Chordata > Mammalia > Artiodactyla > Balaenopteridae > Balaenoptera > Balaenoptera physalus. The sequence continues at coordinate 33,476 of NW_028124361.1, read as the reverse complement.
GGTTTTATTTCATTCTAATTATTTATTTATTTTGGCCACGTCCCATGGCTTGTGGGATCTTAGTTCCCCAGTCAGGGATCGAAGCCGAGCCCTTGGCAGTGAAAGCACAGAGTCCTAACCACTGGGCCACCAGAGTATTCCCCAGTTTTCTTTTTCAAGATGTATTTGTATAATCTGATTAGACTTGGCTTGCTGTAAGTGGTTTGGAGGATTAGCATTAGGGCTGGGGCTGGTGTGAGGGTTGGGGCTGTGTATGGTTTATGGTTGCCGTTATGGTTTAAGTTTTAGGGTTAATGAGTTATTTATGGGTATGGTTAATGAATATATTTTATGGTTTGCTTATGGTTATGGTTTTGCTTATTGGTTAAGGTTTATGGTTTTGGTCTCAGGGTGTTAGGGTTCTGTGTTAGAGTGGGTGTTAGGGTATGGGTGAGAATTGGGGTACAGGTAGGATGCGGGTAGAGCATGGGTTAGGGTAAGGTACAGGTTTAGGGTACGGGTTAGGCTAAGGTTAGGTCAGGGCTTAGGGTCAGGATCAGAGTTTAGGGTTAGGGTCCATGTCAGGATTAGCGTCAAGGTTGAGCGAGGCCATTGTTTTCTGCTCCTCCAGTGCTGGATTCTGATTGATAGATGAATGAAATGTCTGCTCTGGTCACCCACTGTTTCAAATTGAGCTCAGCCTTAGTCAAGGGTTCTTAGGGCCTCAGAGGTCATGCAGGGTTTCCCTCCACCCTCCCTCCTGGGAAGGGTGATGCAGGCCCCACTCTGTGTGGGCAGCCCCAGGTCCAGCATGGCCCTGACATGCAGGATACTAAGTAGACGTGATGTAAGACTCGGTGCATCAGTCTGCCAGCCCCCAGGTGCTGCCTTTTTTTTTTCTTAATTAATTAATTAATTAATTAATTAATTTTTAGCTGTGTTGGGTCTGCATTGCTGCACGGAGGCTTTCTCTAGTTGCGGCGAGTGGGGGCTTCTCATGGCAGTGGCTTCTCTTGTCGCAGAGCACAGGCTCTTAGCGCGTGGGCTTCAGCAGTTGTGGCTCGCGGCTTCTAGAGCTCAGGCTCAGTAGTTGTGGCGCACGGGCTTAGTTGCTCCACAGCATGTGGGATCTTCCTGGACCAGGGCTCAAACCCGTGTCCCCTGCATTGGCAGGTGGATTCTTAAGCACTGCGCCACCAGGGAAGTCTGGTGTTGCGTTCGTGAGGGCTGGTGGGGCCCTGCTGGGACTGGATGGATCCTTTGTTCCATCTGCACGGGTGTCCAAGCAGGTCTCAGAACAGCCCTTGGCCTCTGAGCATCCAGGCAGGCACCCACGTTCCTCCAGCTCAGGTTAGCCTTGGCCCCTCCAGCCCCCGTGGCCAATTACTGAGCTGATTGTGTCTTTACTCTTTAAAATTAAATCAGTCTCTCCAGGTGGGCGAGAAGTTTACTTGTGAACTTGGTTAGGGTTAGGGGTTAAGAGTTAGGGGTTAGGGTCAGGGTTAGGGCTAGGGCTAGGGCTAGGGGTTAGGGTTAGGCTTAGGGTTGGGTTAGGGTTAGGGGTTAGGGTTAGGGTTTAGGGTTAGTGTTGGGTTAGGGTTAGGGTTAAGGTAGGGTTAGGGTTAGGGTTAGGGTTTAGGTTTAGGGTTAGGGTTAGTGTTGGGTTAGGGTTAGGGTTAAGGTAGGGTTAGGGTTGGGTTAGGGTTAGGGTTTAGGGTTAGGGTGTCCAGCCTTACGTCCCGTTCAGCTGTGAGTGTAGATGTGGTCAGTCCAGTTGCATCACAGCCCCTGATTGAATTTTGTGGAATTCCTCTCTCTCTCACTGTCTTTCTTTTTTGATAATTAATTTTTATAATGGGGTGTAGCTGATTTGCAATGTTGTGTTTCTTGGTGCTGTACATCCACCTGAGTCACTTACAGAGAGACATCAATAAATTCTTTTCTAGTTTCTAGTAGTCAGATAGATGTTTTTTCTGTGAATAGAGTGTGCTGAGTCCAGTTCCTTGAACAATGAGTATGTCTTGGCGATTACATTATTGGCGTATGGAACGGTATCTGTGCCAATTTCAACCTCCTGGTTTATGCATCACCGCACCACTCTTTTCCCCTTAAGCAGCCATCAGTGTGTTTTGTAAATGTGTGATGGTGTTCTGTTTGTAATTCAGTTCATGTTTGGCGGTTTTTAGATTCCCTTTATAAGTGATACCTTATGATAAGTTTCTTTTGCTTTCTAACTTATTTCACTCTCAATGACCGTACATAAGTCCCCCTGAGTTGCTGCACTTGGCCTCATTTCATTGATTTCAGGGCTGAGTAATATTCCATTGTGCTTAAGTACCAAATTTTCTTTCACCATTTTTTCCTTACAAGGACTTTTAAGTTGTACCCAAATCGAGGCTGTTGTAAACATAGCAGCAGTAAGCGGGGTGCCTGCGTCCTGTGGATTTTTGGTTTTTCCAAGATATAGGCCCATGAGTGGAAGCGCCCTATGCTTTGTAGCTCTGTTTTTTTAGATGTTTTAGGAAACACAGTACACTTCTCCAGAGTGGCCGTTGGCAATTTACATTCCCCCCTTCAGCGTAACAAGGCTCCCTTTTCTCCTCTTCTTGTCCTGCATATCCGGTTTTTACCCTTTGTGAGGATGGTCCTTTTTTCTGATTCAAAGTGATACCTCTTTGTAGTGTTGATTTGCATTGCCCGCTTCTTTGGTTGGCCAAAAAGGGCGTATGCGTTTTTCCTGAATATATTCTGGAAGTTAAATTTGAGAGACACCTTTTTTTTTTTTTTAATTGATTAATTAATTTATTTTTGGCTGTGTTGGGTCTTCGTTTCTGTGCGAAGGCTTTCTCTAGTTGTGGCAAGCGGGGGCCACTCTTCATCGTGGTGTGCGGGCCTCTCACTATCGCGGCCTCTCTTGTTGCGGAGCACAGGCTCCAGACGCGCAGGCTCAGTAGTTGTGGCTCACGGGCCTAGTTGCTCCGCGGCATGTGGGATCTTCCCAGACCAGGGCTCGAACCCGTGTCCCCTGCATTAGCAGGCAGATTCTCAACCACTGTGCTACCAGGGAAGCTTCTTGAATAGTTTTGTATTTAAAGTTTGTCTGTGGGGACTTCCCTGGTGACGCAGTGGTTAAGAGTCCGCATGCCAGTGCAGGGGACACAGGCTCGAGCCCTGGTCCGGGAAGATCCCACATGCCGCAGAGCAACTAAGCCTGCGCGGCACAACTACTGAAGCCTGCGCGCCTAGAGCCCGTGCTCCCCAACAAGAGAAGCCACCGCAATGAGAAGCCCGTGCACCGCAACGAAGAGTAGCCCCCGCTCGACGCAACTAGAGAAAGCCCACATGCAGCAACGAAGACCCAACGCAGCCAAAAATAAATTATGAAATGAAATGAAATTTGCCTCTGAATAACTTTGAGTGAATTTGGTATAAGTTGTAAAGTTTGCATCTACATTCACTTCATTCCAAATGGTTTCCAATTAATTGTTCCTTAACTAATTTTAGAAAAGTTTTGGGATAGAGACTGCATTTTAGTTTGAATTTCCAGTTTAATGGATTCAGCAGTCCTGTCAGTAGGGCGCGCTGCCTCCAGTGACCTGTGAGGGAGGCGCGGCCTGCATTTCCTGCACTGACCACAGGGTGGCGCCGAGTTCGCCTCCCTGACCCACAGCGCATGCTCGTTCCCTGCGAACTGGATTCTGAGGGCAGCTGAGAGGAGTTGAGCCGCCTCAGGTGCGGGGGCGGGGCCTTCGGGTAGGACTCCCGGCTCAGTGTCTCTGCTGAGAGGAGCTCGGTCTCCGTCTCCTTAGGACTCGCTGGGGTTTCGGCTTCAGGACAAAGTGGAGCTGCGTCCACGCTGGCTAGGGAACTAGGTTTCCTGAGGACCCAGGTGATGCCTGAGGAAAAGGTGAAGAGACGGTGAGGAAAAGTGGGGAGAAGCTTCCTGTGGGCGGCTGACCGTTGAGGGGGTCCGTCTTCGTGTGAGCGAGGGAGGGCTTGGCGTGGAAAGCTGGGCTTTTGTTCAGGTTTGTGTGCAGGGTAGCCAGCGTGAGTTATGGGGCGTCCAGTTTTCCCAGCACCATTTATCGTGGGGAGTGTCGTGCTCCTTGGTGTGTCCTTGGTCCCTGTGTCATAAATTCACCGACCCCGTCCGTGTGGGTTGAATTCTGGTCTCTCTGTCCTGTTCCTCTGGTCCCTGTGCCCGTTTTGAGCCAGTTCCACACTGTTTTGGTGACTGTCGCTTCTCAGCAGAGTGTGACGTCAGGGAGGGAGATGCCTCCAGCCCGTTCTCTTTTTTCAGGGTTTCTTTGGCGATTTGGGGTCCTTTGTGGTTCCACACAGATATTAGGAGGATTTGCTCTATTTTGGGGGAAAATACCATGGGATTTTGGGAGGGATTGCATTCACTGTGTCCACTGCTTTGGGTAGCATGGCTATTTTAACAATATTAATTGTTCCATTCCATGAGAACAGGATATCTTTCCATTTATTGGTGTGTTTTTCAATGTCTTCATCAATGTCTTAAAGTTTTCAGTGTGCAGGTCTTTCACCTCCTTGGTTGACTTTATTCCCAGGTATTTTGTTCTTTTTGATGCATTTGTAAATAGGGTTGCTTTCTTTCTCTTTCTGATGGTTCATTATTAGTGTTTAGAAATGCAACTGATTTCTGTGTATTGATTTTGCAACTTTACTGAATTTATTTATTAGTTCTAATAGTCTTTTTGTGGAATGAAGTGGAAAATTGGAATTCAAAAATCCCACTGTTTCTACCATATCCAGGTCGTCCACAACACGGAGGACAGCGGCTCCTAATATTACCTTCCCACAGCGCCTCTAAATGACATGTGGACTTTGGGTGAACTGGATCTGGGTAAGGCTTGGCTTCTATATGGAAGTTTGATGTTTTCTCTGCTTTTCTGGCATGCTATTGACGTACATGATGTTTTGAAAAGTAATTGACTTTCCAGTAATTTCAAACATACAACTTTACATACATAAAAACAAGTCTTGTACCTTGATTAGATATACTCCTAAATATTGATGTTGACATTATTAAAAATGGAATTGTTTTCATAAATTCTTTTTCAGATTATTTTTTGCCAGCGTATGCATATAAGATAGATTTTCATGAATTGATATTTTGTTCTATAACTTTGCTTATTAATTAGTTGATTAGCTCAAATAATTTCTTTGCTGATTATAGGTAGTTTTATATATAAGATGATGTGACCTATGTTCTGTGAAGAGACACGGTTTTAATTTTTCCATTCACCCATGGATGCCTTTTATTTCTTTCCTCAAGATTCTGGGTAGAACTTCCAGTACACTATTGAGTAACGGTGGTGAAGGCCAGCTTCCTGGCCTTGTTCCTGATTTCAGGAGTAAATCTTTCAGTCTTTAACATTGAGCATGATGTTTGCTGTGGCTTTTTGTACTACTCTTTTCCATATTGAACAGATTTCCTTTTATTCCTGCTTTCTTGAGTGTTTTTCATGAAATAACACTGGATTTTCATTGTAGATTTTTTGCATTAATTGATATGGTTATGTGTTTTTACTTCACACCATTATTGTGGTTGAATACATTGCTTACTTTTAATATGTTGAGCAACCTGAAATGCCTGGTGTAGAGATACTTGCTTATGGCATTATCCATTTAAAGTTCTGTTGGTTTCATGTTGCTATTATTGTGTGATAGATTTTTACACATTCATATTTATAAGTTGTACTGGGGTAGTTTTCTTGTTTTTTTCCTTTATTTTTAAAATCTTTTTTAAAATAGTGGTTTTATTTCATTCTAATTATTTATTTATTTTGGCCACGTCCCATGGCTTGTGGGATCTTAGTTCCCCAGTCAGGGATCGAAGCCGAGCCCTTGGCAGTGAAAGCACAGAGTCCTAACCACTGGGCCACCAGAGTATTCCCCAGTTTTCTTTTTCAAGATGTATTTGTATAATCTGATTAGACTTGGCTTGCTGTAAGTGGTTTGGAGGATTAGCATTAGGGCTGGGGCTGGTGTGAGGGTTGGGGCTGTGTATGGTTTATGGTTGCCGTTATGGTTTAAGTTTTAGGGTTAATGAGTTATTTATGGGTATGGTTAATGAATATATTTTATGGTTTGCTTATGGTTATGGTTTTGCTTATTGGTTAAGGTTTATGGTTTTGGTCTCAGGGTGTTAGGGTTCTGTGTTAGAGTGGGTGTTAGGGTATGGGTGAGAATTGGGGTACAGGTAGGATGCGGGTAGAGCATGGGTTAGGGTAAGGTACAGGTTTAGGGTACGGGTTAGGCTAAGGTTAGGTCAGGGCTTAGGGTCAGGATCAGAGTTTAGGGTTAGGGTCCATGTCAGGATTAGCGTCAAGGTTGAGCGAGGCCATTGTTTTCTGCTCCTCCAGTGCTGGATTCTGATTGATAGATGAATGAAATGTCTGCTCTGGTCACCCACTGTTTCAAATTGAGCTCAGCCTTAGTCAAGGGTTCTTAGGGCCTCAGAGGTCATGCAGGGTTTCCCTCCACCCTCCCTCCTGGGAAGGGTGATGCAGGCCCCACTCTGTGTGGGCAGCCCCAGGTCCAGCATGGCCCTGACATGCAGGATACTAAGTAGACGTGATGTAAGACTCGGTGCATCAGTCTGCCAGCCCCCAGGTGCTGCCTTTTTTTTTTTCTTAATTAATTAATTAATTAATTAATTAATTTTTAGCTGTGTTGGGTCTGCATTGCTGCACGGAGGCTTTCTCTAGTTGCGGCGAGTGGGGGCTTCTCATGGCAGTGGCTTCTCTTGTCGCAGAGCACAGGCTCTTAGCGCGTGGGCTTCAGCAGTTGTGGCTCGCGGCTTCTAGAGCTCAGGCTCAGTAGTTGTGGCGCACGGGCTTAGTTGCTCCACAGCATGTGGGATCTTCCTGGACCAGGGCTCAAACCCGTGTCCCCTGCATTGGCAGGTGGATTCTTAAGCACTGCGCCACCAGGGAAGTCTGGTGTTGCGTTCGTGAGGGCTGGTGGGGCCCTGCTGGGACTGGATGGATCCTTTGTTCCATCTGCACGGGTGTCCAAGCAGGTCTCAGAACAGCCCTTGGCCTCTGAGCATCCAGGCAGGCACCCACGTTCCTCCAGCTCAGGTTAGCCTTGGCCCCTCCAGCCCCCGTGGCCAATTACTGAGCTGATTGTGTCTTTACTCTTTAAAATTAAATCAGTCTCTCCAGGTGGGCGAGAAGTTTACTTGTGAACTTGGTTAGGGTTAGGGGTTAAGAGTTAGGGGTTAGGGTCAGGGTTAGGGCTAGGGCTAGGGCTAGGGGTTAGGGTTAGGCTTAGGGTTGGGTTAGGGTTAGGGGTTAGGGTTAGGGTTTAGGGTTAGTGTTGGGTTAGGGTTAGGGTTAAGGTAGGGTTAGGGTTAGGGTTAGGGTTTAGGTTTAGGGTTAGGGTTAGTGTTGGGTTAGGGTTAGGGTTAAGGTAGGGTTAGGGTTGGGTTAGGGTTAGGGTTTAGGGTTAGGGTGTCCAGCCTTACGTCCCGTTCAGCTGTGAGTGTAGATGTGGTCAGTCCAGTTGCATCACAGCCCCTGATTGAATTTTGTGGAATTCCTCTCTCTCTCACTGTCTTTCTTTTTTGATAATTAATTTTTATAATGGGGTGTAGCTGATTTGCAATGTTGTGTTTCTTGGTGCTGTACATCCACCTGAGTCACTTACAGAGAGACATCAATAAATTCTTTTCTAGTTTCTAGTAGTCAGATAGATGTTTTTTCTGTGAATAGAGTGTGCTGAGTCCAGTTCCTTGAACAATGAGTATGTCTTGGCGATTACATTATTGGCGTATGGAACGGTATCTGTGCCAATTTCAACCTCCTGGTTTATGCATCACCGCACCACTCTTTTCCCCTTAAGCAGCCATCAGTGTGTTTTGTAAATGTGTGATGGTGTTCTGTTTGTAATTCAGTTCATGTTTGGCGGTTTTTAGATTCCCTTTATAAGTGATACCTTATGATAAGTTTCTTTTGCTTTCTAACTTATTTCACTCTCAATGACCGTACATAAGTCCCCCTGAGTTGCTGCACTTGGCCTCATTTCATTGATTTCAGGGCTGAGTAATATTCCATTGTGCTTAAGTACCAAATTTTCTTTCACCATTTTTTCCTTACAAGGACTTTTAAGTTGTACCCAAATCGAGGCTGTTGTAAACATAGCAGCAGTAAGCGGGGTGCCTGCGTCCTGTGGATTTTTGGTTTTTCCAAGATATAGGCCCATGAGTGGAAGCGCCCTATGCTTTGTAGCTCTGTTTTTTTAGATGTTTTAGGAAACACAGTACACTTCTCCAGAGTGGCCGTTGGCAATTTACATTCCCCCCTTCAGCGTAACAAGGCTCCCTTTTCTCCTCTTCTTGTCCTGCATATCCGGTTTTTACCCTTTGTGAGGATGGTCCTTTTTTCTGATTCAAAGTGATACCTCTTTGTAGTGTTGATTTGCATTGCCCGCTTCTTTGGTTGGCCAAAAAGGGCGTATGCGTTTTTCCTGAATATATTCTGGAAGTTAAATTTGAGAGACACCTTTTTTTTTTTTTTAATTGATTAATTAATTTATTTTTGGCTGTGTTGGGTCTTCGTTTCTGTGCGAAGGCTTTCTCTAGTTGTGGCAAGCGGGGGCCACTCTTCATCGTGGTGTGCGGGCCTCTCACTATCGCGGCCTCTCTTGTTGCGGAGCACAGGCTCCAGACGCGCAGGCTCAGTAGTTGTGGCTCACGGGCCTAGTTGCTCCGCGGCATGTGGGATCTTCCCAGACCAGGGCTCGAACCCGTGTCCCCTGCATTAGCAGGCAGATTCTCAACCACTGTGCTACCAGGGAAGCTTCTTGAATAGTTTTGTATTTAAAGTTTGTCTGTGGGGACTTCCCTGGTGACGCAGTGGTTAAGAGTCCGCATGCCAGTGCAGGGGACACAGGCTCGAGCCCTGGTCCGGGAAGATCCCACATGCCGCAGAGCAACTAAGCCTGCGCGGCACAACTACTGAAGCCTGCGCGCCTAGAGCCCGTGCTCCCCAACAAGAGAAGCCACCGCAATGAGAAGCCCGTGCACCGCAACGAAGAGTAGCCCCCGCTCGACGCAACTAGAGAAAGCCCACATGCAGCAACGAAGACCCAACGCAGCCAAAAATAAATTATGAAATGAAATGAAATTTGCCTCTGAATAACTTTGAGTGAATTTGGTATAAGTTGTAAAGTTTGCATCTACATTCACTTCATTCCAAATGGTTTCCAATTAATTGTTCCTTAACTAATTTTAGAAAAGTTTTGGGATAGAGACTGCATTTTAGTTTGAATTTCCAGTTTAATGGATTCAGCAGTCCTGTCAGTAGGGCGCGCTGCCTCCAGTGACCTGTGAGGGAGGCGCGGCCTGCATTTCCTGCACTGACCACAGGGTGGCGCCGAGTTCGCCTCCCTGACCCACAGCGCATGCTCGTTCCCTGCGAACTGGATTCTGAGGGCAGCTGAGAGGAGTTGAGCCGCCTCAGGCGCGGGGGCGGGGCCTTCGGGTAGGACTCCCGGCTCAGCGTCTCTGCTGAGAGGAGCTCGGTCTCCGTCTCCTTAGGACTCGCTGGGGTTTCGGCTTCAGGACAAAGTGGAGCTGCGTCCACGCTGGCTAGGGAACTAGGTTTCCTGAGGACCCAGGTGATGCCTGAGGAAAAGGTGAAGAGACGGTGAGGAAAAGTGGGGAGAAGCTTCCTGTGGGCGGCTGACCGTTGAGGGGGTCCGTCTTCGTGTGAGCGAGGGAGGGCTTGGCGTGGAAAGCTGGGCTTTTGTTCAGGTTTGTGTGCAGGGTAGCCAGCGTGAGTTATGGGGCGTCCAGTTTTCCCAGCACCATTTATCGTGGGGAGTGTCGTGCTCCTTGGTGTGTCCTTGGTCCCTGTGTCATAAATTCACCGACCCCGTCCGTGTGGGTTGAATTCTGGTCTCTCTGTCCTGTTCCTCTGGTCCCTGTGCCCGTTTTGAGCCAGTTCCACACTGTTTTGGTGACTGTCGCTTCTCAGCAGAGTGTGACGTCAGGGAGGGAGATGCCTCCAGCCCGTTCTCTTTTTTCAGGGTTTCTTTGGCGATTTGGGGTCCTTTGTGGTTCCACACAGATATTAGGAGGATTTGCTCTATTTTGGGGGAAAATACCATGGGATTTTGGGAGGGATTGCATTCACTGTGTCCACTGCTTTGGGTAGCATGGCTATTTTAACAATATTAATTGTTCCATTCCATGAGAACAGGATATCTTTCCATTTATTGGTGTGTTTTTCAATGTCTTCATCAATGTCTTAAAGTTTTCAGTGTGCAGGTCTTTCACCTCCTTGGTTGACTTTATTCCCAGGTATTTTGTTCTTTTTGATGCATTTGTAAATAGGGTTGCTTTCTTTCTCTTTCTGATGGTTCATTATTAGTGTTTAGAAATGCAACTGATTTCTGTGTATTGATTTTGCAACTTTACTGAATTTATTTATTAGTTCTAATAGTCTTTTTGTGGAATGAAGTGGAAAATTGGAATTCAAAAATCCCACTGTTTCTACCATATCCAGGTCGTCCACAACACGGAGGACAGCGGCTCCTAATATTACCTTCCCACAGCGCCTCTAAATGACATGTGGACTTTGGGTGAACTGGATCTGGGTAAGGCTTGGCTTCTATATGGAAGTTTGATGTTTTCTCTGCTTTTCTGGCATGCTATTGACGTACATGATGTTTTGAAAAGTAATTGACTTTCCAGTAATTTCAAACATACAACTTTACATACATAAAAACAAGTCTTGTACCTTGATTAGATATACTCCTAAATATTGATGTTGACATTATTAAAAATGGAATTGTTTTCATAAATTCTTTTTCAGATTATTTTTTGCCAGCGTATGCATATAAGATAGATTTTCATGAATTGATATTTTGTTCTATAACTTTGCTTATTAATTAGTTGATTAGCTCAAATAATTTCTTTGCTGATTATAGGTAGTTTTATATATAAGATGATGTGACCTATGTTCTGTGAAGAGACACGGTTTTAATTTTTCCATTCACCCATGGATGCCTTTTATTTCTTTCCTCAAGATTCTGGGTAGAACTTCCAGTACACTATTGAGTAACGGTGGTGAAGGCCAGCTTCCTGGCCTTGTTCCTGATTTCAGGAGTAAATCTTTCAGTCTTTAACATTGAGCATGATGTTTGCTGTGGCTTTTTGTACTACTCTTTTCCATATTGAACAGATTTCCTTTTATTCCTGCTTTCTTGAGTGTTTTTCATGAAATAACACTGGATTTTCATTGTAGATTTTTTGCATTAATTGATATGGTTATGTGTTTTTACTTCACACCATTATTGTGGTTGAATACATTGCTTACTTTTAATATGTTGAGCAACCTGAAATGCCTGGTGTAGAGATACTTGCTTATGGCATTATCCATTTAAAGTTCTGTTGGTTTCATGTTGCTATTATTGTGTGATAGATTTTTACACATTCATATTTATAAGTTGTACTGGGGTAGTTTTCTTGTTTTTTTCCTTTATTTTTAAAATCTTTTTTAAAATAGTGGTTTTATTTCATTCTAATTATTTATTTATTTTGGCCACGTCCCATGGCTTGTGGGATCTTAGTTCCCCAGTCAGGGATCGAAGCCGAGCCCTTGGCAGTGAAAGCACAGAGTCCTAACCACTGGGCCACCAGAGTATTCCCCAGTTTTCTTTTTCAAGATGTATTTGTATAATCTGATTAGACTTGGCTTGCTGTAAGTGGTTTGGAGGATTAGCATTAGGGCTGGGGCTGGTGTGAGGGTTGGGGCTGTGTATGGTTTATGGTTGCCGTTATGGTTTAAGTTTTAGGGTTAATGAGTTATTTATGGGTATGGTTAATGAATATATTTTATGGTTTGCTTATGGTTATGGTTTTGCTTATTGGTTAAGGTTTATGGTTTTGGTCTCAGGGTGTTAGGGTTCTGTGTTAGAGTGGGTGTTAGGGTATGGGTGAGAATTGGGGTACAGGTAGGATGCGGGTAGAGCATGGGTTAGGGTAAGGTACAGGTTTAGGGTACGGGTTAGGCTAAGGTTAGGTCAGGGCTTAGGGTCAGGATCAGAGTTTAGGGTTAGGGTCCATGTCAGGATTAGCGTCAAGGTTGAGCGAGGCCATTGTTTTCTGCTCCTCCAGTGCTGGATTCTGATTGATAGATGAATGAAATGTCTGCTCTGGTCACCCACTGTTTCAAATTGAGCTCAGCCTTAGTCAAGGGTTCTTAGGGCCTCAGAGGTCATGCAGGGTTTCCCTCCACCCTCCCTCCTGGGAAGGGTGATGCAGGCCCCACTCTGTGTGGGCAGCCCCAGGTCCAGCATGGCCCTGACATGCAGGATACTAAGTAGACGTGATGTAAGACTCGGTGCATCAGTCTGCCAGCCCCCAGGTGCTGCCTTTTTTTTTTTCTTAATTAATTAATTAATTAATTAATTAATTTTTAGCTGTGTTGGGTCTGCATTGCTGCACGGAGGCTTTCTCTAGTTGCGGCGAGTGGGGGCTTCTCATGGCAGTGGCTTCTCTTGTCGCAGAGCACAGGCTCTTAGCGCGTGGGCTTCAGCAGTTGTGGCTCGCGGCTTCTAGAGCTCAGGCTCAGTAGTTGTGGCGCACGGGCTTAGTTGCTCCACAGCATGTGGGATCTTCCTGGACCAGGGCTCAAACCCGTGTCCCCTGCATTGGCAGGTGGATTCTTAAGCACTGCGCCACCAGGGAAGTCTGGTGTTGCGTTCGTGAGGGCTGGTGGGGCCCTGCTGGGACTGGATGGATCCTTTGTTCCATCTGCACGGGTGTCCAAGCAGGTCTCAGAACAGCCCTTGGCCTCTGAGCATCCAGGCAGGCACCCACGTTCCTCCAGCTCAGGTTAGCCTTGGCCCCTCCAGCCCCCGTGGCCAATTACTGAGCTGATTGTGTCTTTACTCTTTAAAATTAAATCAGTCTCTCCAGGTGGGCGAGAAGTTTACTTGTGAACTTGGTTAGGGTTAGGGGTTAAGAGTTAGGGGTTAGGGTCAGGGTTAGGGCTAGGGCTAGGGCTAGGGGTTAGGGTTAGGCTTAGGGTTGGGTTAGGGTTAGGGGTTAGGGTTAGGGTTTAGGGTTAGTGTTGGGTTAGGGTTAGGGTTAAGGTAGGGTTAGGGTTAGGGTTAGGGTTTAGGTTTAGGGTTAGGGTTAGTGTTGGGTTAGGGTTAGGGTTAAGGTAGGGTTAGGGTTGGGTTAGGGTTAGGGTTTAGGGTTAGGGTGTCCAGCCTTACGTCCCGTTCAGCTGTGAGTGTAGATGTGGTCAGTCCAGTTGCATCACAGCCCCTGATTGAATTTTGTGGAATTCCTCTCTCTCTCACTGTCTTTCTTTTTTGATAATTAATTTTTATAATGGGGTGTAGCTGATTTGCAATGTTGTGTTTCTTGGTGCTGTACATCCACCTGAGTCACTTACAGAGAGACATCAATAAATTCTTTTCTAGTTTCTAGTAGTCAGATAGATGTTTTTTCTGTGAATAGAGTGTGCTGAGTCCAGTTCCTTGAACAATGAGTATGTCTTGGCGATTACATTATTGGCGTATGGAACGGTATCTGTGCCAATTTCAACCTCCTGGTTTATGCATCACCGCACCACTCTTTTCCCCTTAAGCAGCCATCAGTGTGTTTTGTAAATGTGTGATGGTGTTCTGTTTGTAATTCAGTTCATGTTTGGCGGTTTTTAGATTCCCTTTATAAGTGATACCTTATGATAAGTTTCTTTTGCTTTCTAACTTATTTCACTCTCAATGACCGTACATAAGTCCCCCTGAGTTGCTGCACTTGGCCTCATTTCATTGATTTCAGGGCTGAGTAATATTCCATTGTGCTTAAGTACCAAATTTTCTTTCACCATTTTTTCCTTACAAGGACTTTTAAGTTGTACCCAAATCGAGGCTGTTGTAAACATAGCAGCAGTAAGCGGGGTGCCTGCGTCCTGTGGATTTTTGGTTTTTCCAAGATATAGGCCCATGAGTGGAAGCGCCCTATGCTTTGTAGCTCTGTTTTTTTAGATGTTTTAGGAAACACAGTACACTTCTCCAGAGTGGCCGTTGGCAATTTACATTCCCCCCTTCAGCGTAACAAGGCTCCCTTTTCTCCTCTTCTTGTCCTGCATATCCGGTTTTTACCCTTTGTGAGGATGGTCCTTTTTTCTGATTCAAAGTGATACCTCTTTGTAGTGTTGATTTGCATTGCCCGCTTCTTTGGTTGGCCAAAAAGGGCGTATGCGTTTTTCCTGAATATATTCTGGAAGTTAAATTTGAGAGACACCTTTTTTTTTTTTTTAATTGATTAATTAATTTATTTTTGGCTGTGTTGGGTCTTCGTTTCTGTGCGAAGGCTTTCTCTAGTTGTGGCAAGCGGGGGCCACTCTTCATCGTGGTGTGCGGGCCTCTCACTATCGCGGCCTCTCTTGTTGCGGAGCACAGGCTCCAGACGCGCAGGCTCAGTAGTTGTGGCTCACGGGCCTAGTTGCTCCGCGGCATGTGGGATCTTCCCAGACCAGGGCTCGAACCCGTGTCCCCTGCATTAGCAGGCAGATTCTCAACCACTGTGCTACCAGGGAAGCTTCTTGAATAGTTTTGTATTTAAAGTTTGTCTGTGGGGACTTCCCTGGTGACGCAGTGGTTAAGAGTCCGCATGCCAGTGCAGGGGACACAGGCTCGAGCCCTGGTCCGGGAAGATCCCACATGCCGCAGAGCAACTAAGCCTGCGCGGCACAACTACTGAAGCCTGCGCGCCTAGAGCCCGTGCTCCCCAACAAGAGAAGCCACCGCAATGAGAAGCCCGTGCACCGCAACGAAGAGTAGCCCCCGCTCGACGCAACTAGAGAAAGCCCACATGCAGCAACGAAGACCCAACGCAGCCAAAAATAAATTATGAAATGAAATGAAATTTGCCTCTGAATAACTTTGAGTGAATTTGGTATAAGTTGTAAAGTTTGCATCTACATTCACTTCATTCCAAATGGTTTCCAATTAATTGTTCCTTAACTAATTTTAGAAAAGTTTTGGGATAGAGACTGCATTTTAGTTTGAATTTCCAGTTTAATGGATTCAGCAGTCCTGTCAGTAGGGCGCGCTGCCTCCAGTGACCTGTGAGGGAGGCGCGGCCTGCATTTCCTGCACTGACCACAGGGTGGCGCCGAGTTCGCCTCCCTGACCCACAGCGCATGCTCGTTCCCTGCGAACTGGATTCTGAGGGCAGCTGAGAGGAGTTGAGCCGCCTCAGGCGCGGGGGCGGGGCCTTCGGGTAGGACTCCCGGCTCAGCGTCTCTGCTGAGAGGAGCTTGGTCTCCGTCTCCTTAGGACTCGCTGGGGTTTCGGCTTCAGGACAAAGTGGAGCTGCGTCCACGCTGGCTAGGGAACTAGGTTTCCTGAGGACCCAGGTGATGCCTGAGGAAAAGGTGAAGAGACGGTGAGGAAAAGTGGGGAGAAGCTTCCTGTGGGCGGCTGACCGTTGAGGGGGTCCGTCTTCGTGTGAGCGAGGGAGGGCTTGGCGTGGAAAGCTGGGCTTTTGTTCAGGTTTGTGTGCAGGGTAGCCAGCGTGAGTTATGGGGCGTCCAGTTTTCCCAGCACCATTTATCGTGGGGAGTGTCGTGCTCCTTGGTGTGTCCTTGGTCCCTGTGTCATAAATTCACCGACCCCGTCCGTGTGGGTTGAATTCTGGTCTCTCTGTCCTGTTCCTCTGGTCCCTGTGCCCGTTTTGAGCCAGTTCCACACTGTTTTGGTGACTGTCGCTTCTCAGCAGAGTGTGACGTCAGGGAGGGAGATGCCTCCAGCCCGTTCTCTTTTTTCAGGGTTTCTTTGGCGATTTGGGGTCCTTTGTGGTTCCACACAGATATTAGGAGGATTTGCTCTATTTTGGGGGAAAATACCATGGGATTTTGGGAGGGATTGCATTCACTGTGTCCACTGCTTTGGGTAGCATGGCTATTTTAACAATATTAATTGTTCCATTCCATGAGAACAGGATATCTTTCCATTTATTGGTGTGTTTTTCAATGTCTTCATCAATGTCTTAAAGTTTTCAGTGTGCAGGTCTTTCACCTCCTTGGTTGACTTTATTCCCAGGTATTTTGTTCTTTTTGATGCATTTGTAAATAGGGTTGCTTTCTTTCTCTTTCTGATGGTTCATTATTAGTGTTTAGAAATGCAACTGATTTCTGTGTATTGATTTTGCAACTTTACTGAATTTATTTATTAGTTCTAATAGTCTTTTTGTGGAATGAAGTGGAAAATTGGAATTCAAAAATCCCACTGTTTCTACCATATCCAGGTCGTCCACAACACGGAGGACAGCGGCTCCTAATATTACCTTCCCACAGCGCCTCTAAATGACATGTGGACTTTGGGTGAACTGGATCTGGGTAAGGCTTGGCTTCTATATGGAAGTTTGATGTTTTCTCTGCTTTTCTGGCATGCTATTGACGTACATGATGTTTTGAAAAGTAATTGACTTTCCAGTAATTTCAAACATACAACTTTACATACATAAAAACAAGTCTTGTACCTTGATTAGATATACTCCTAAATATTGATGTTGACATTATTAAAAATGGAATTGTTTTCATAAATTCTTTTTCAGATTATTTTTTGCCAGCGTATGCATATAAGATAGATTTTCATGAATTGATATTTTGTTCTATAACTTTGCTTATTAATTAGTTGATTAGCTCAAATAATTTCTTTGCTGATTATAGGTAGTTTTATATATAAGATGATGTGACCTATGTTCTGTGAAGAGACACGGTTTTAATTTTTCCATTCACCCATGGATGCCTTTTATTTCTTTCCTCAAGATTCTGGGTAGAACTTCCAGTACACTATTGAGTAACGGTGGTGAAGGCCAGCTTCCTGGCCTTGTTCCTGATTTCAGGAGTAAATCTTTCAGTCTTTAACATTGAGCATGATGTTTGCTGTGGCTTTTTGTACTACTCTTTTCCATATTGAACAGATTTCCTTTTATTCCTGCTTTCTTGAGTGTTTTTCATGAAATAACACTGGATTTTCATTGTAGATTTTTTGCATTAATTGATATGGTTATGTGTTTTTACTTCACACCATTATTGTGGTTGAATACATTGCTTACTTTTAATATGTTGAGCAACCTGAAATGCCTGGTGTAGAGATACTTGCTTATGGCATTATCCATTTAAAGTTCTGTTGGTTTCATGTTGCTATTATTGTGTGATAGATTTTTACACATTCATATTTATAAGTTGTACTGGGGTAGTTTTCTTGTTTTTTTCCTTTATTTTTAAAATCTTTTTTAAAATAGTGGTTTTATTTCATTCTAATTATTTATTTATTTTGGCCACGTCCCATGGCTTGTGGGATCTTAGTTCCCCAGTCAGGGATCGAAGCCGAGCCCTTGGCAGTGAAAGCACAGAGTCCTAACCACTGGGCCACCAGAGTATTCCCCAGTTTTCTTTTTCAAGATGTATTTGTATAATCTGATTAGACTTGGCTTGCTGTAAGTGGTTTGGAGGATTAGCATTAGGGCTGGGGCTGGTGTGAGGGTTGGGGCTGTGTATGGTTTATGGTTGCCGTTATGGTTTAAGTTTTAGGGTTAATGAGTTATTTATGGGTATGGTTAATGAATATATTTTATGGTTTGCTTATGGTTATGGTTTTGCTTATTGGTTAAGGTTTATGGTTTTGGTCTCAGGGTGTTAGGGTTCTGTGTTAGAGTGGGTGTTAGGGTATGGGTGAGAATTGGGGTACAGGTAGGATGCGGGTAGAGCATGGGTTAGGGTAAGGTACAGGTTTAGGGTACGGGTTAGGCTAAGGTTAGGTCAGGGCTTAGGGTCAGGATCAGAGTTTAGGGTTAGGGTCCATGTCAGGATTAGCGTCAAGGTTGAGCGAGGCCATTGTTTTCTGCTCCTCCAGTGCTGGATTCTGATTGATAGATGAATGAAATGTCTGCTCTGGTCACCCACTGTTTCAAATTGAGCTCAGCCTTAGTCAAGGGTTCTTAGGGCCTCAGAGGTCATGCAGGGTTTCCCTCCACCCTCCCTCCTGGGAAGGGTGATGCAGGCCCCACTCTGTGTGGGCAGCCCCAGGTCCAGCATGGCCCTGACATGCAGGATACTAAGTAGACGTGATGTAAGACTCGGTGCATCAGTCTGCCAGCCCCCAGGTGCTGCCTTTTTTTTTTCTTAATTAATTAATTAATTAATTAATTAATTTTTAGCTGTGTTGGGTCTGCATTGCTGCACGGAGGCTTTCTCTAGTTGCGGCGAGTGGGGGCTTCTCATGGCAGTGGCTTCTCTTGTCGCAGAGCACAGGCTCTTAGCGCGTGGGCTTCAGCAGTTGTGGCTCGCGGCTTCTAGAGCTCAGGCTCAGTAGTTGTGGCGCACGGGCTTAGTTGCTCCACAGCATGTGGGATCTTCCTGGACCAGGGCTCAAACCCGTGTCCCCTGCATTGGCAGGTGGATTCTTAAGCACTGCGCCACCAGGGAAGTCTGGTGTTGCGTTCGTGAGGGCTGGTGGGGCCCTGCTGGGACTGGATGGATCCTTTGTTCCATCTGCACGGGTGTCCAAGCAGGTCTCAGAACAGCCCTTGGCCTCTGAGCATCCAGGCAGGCACCCACGTTCCTCCAGCTCAGGTTAGCCTTGGCCCCTCCAGCCCCCGTGGCCAATTACTGAGCTGATTGTGTCTTTACTCTTTAAAATTAAATCAGTCTCTCCAGGTGGGCGAGAAGTTTACTTGTGAACTTGGTTAGGGTTAGGGGTTAAGAGTTAGGGGTTAGGGTCAGGGTTAGGGCTAGGGCTAGGGCTAGGGGTTAGGGTTAGGCTTAGGGTTGGGTTAGGGTTAGGGGTTAGGGTTAGGGTTTAGGGTTAGTGTTGGGTTAGGGTTAGGGTTAAGGTAGGGTTAGGGTTAGGGTTAGGGTTTAGGTTTAGGGTTAGGGTTAGTGTTGGGTTAGGGTTAGGGTTAAGGTAGGGTTAGGGTTGGGTTAGGGTTAGGGTTTAGGGTTAGGGTGTCCAGCCTTACGTCCCGTTCAGCTGTGAGTGTAGATGTGGTCAGTCCAGTTGCATCACAGCCCCTGATTGAATTTTGTGGAATTCCTCTCTCTCTCACTGTCTTTCTTTTTTGATAATTAATTTTTATAATGGGGTGTAGCTGATTTGCAATGTTGTGTTTCTTGGTGCTGTACATCCACCTGAGTCACTTACAGAGAGACATCAATAAATTCTTTTCTAGTTTCTAGTAGTCAGATAGATGTTTTTTCTGTGAATAGAGTGTGCTGAGTCCAGTTCCTTGAACAATGAGTATGTCTTGGCGATTACATTATTGGCGTATGGAACGGTATCTGTGCCAATTTCAACCTCCTGGTTTATGCATCACCGCACCACTCTTTTCCCCTTAAGCAGCCATCAGTGTGTTTTGTAAATGTGTGATGGTGTTCTGTTTGTAATTCAGTTCATGTTTGGCGGTTTTTAGATTCCCTTTATAAGTGATACCTTATGATAAGTTTCTTTTGCTTTCTAACTTATTTCACTCTCAATGACCGTACATAAGTCCCCCTGAGTTGCTGCACTTGGCCTCATTTCATTGATTTCAGGGCTGAGTAATATTCCATTGTGCTTAAGTACCAAATTTTCTTTCACCATTTTTTCCTTACAAGGACTTTTAAGTTGTACCCAAATCGAGGCTGTTGTAAACATAGCAGCAGTAAGCGGGGTGCCTGCGTCCTGTGGATTTTTGGTTTTTCCAAGATATAGGCCCATGAGTGGAAGCGCCCTATGCTTTGTAGCTCTGTTTTTTTAGATGTTTTAGGAAACACAGTACACTTCTCCAGAGTGGCCGTTGGCAATTTACATTCCCCCCTTCAGCGTAACAAGGCTCCCTTTTCTCCTCTTCTTGTCCTGCATATCCGGTTTTTACCCTTTGTGAGGATGGTCCTTTTTTCTGATTCAAAGTGATACCTCTTTGTAGTGTTGATTTGCATTGCCCGCTTCTTTGGTTGGCCAAAAAGGGCGTATGCGTTTTTCCTGAATATATTCTGGAAGTTAAATTTGAGAGACACCTTTTTTTTTTTTTTAATTGATTAATTAATTTATTTTTGGCTGTGTTGGGTCTTCGTTTCTGTGCGAAGGCTTTCTCTAGTTGTGGCAAGCGGGGGCCACTCTTCATCGTGGTGTGCGGGCCTCTCACTATCGCGGCCTCTCTTGTTGCGGAGCACAGGCTCCAGACGCGCAGGCTCAGTAGTTGTGGCTCACGGGCCTAGTTGCTCCGCGGCATGTGGGATCTTCCCAGACCAGGGCTCGAACCCGTGTCCCCTGCATTAGCAGGCAGATTCTCAACCACTGTGCTACCAGGGAAGCTTCTTGAATAGTTTTGTATTTAAAGTTTGTCTGTGGGGACTTCCCTGGTGACGCAGTGGTTAAGAGTCCGCATGCCAGTGCAGGGGACACAGGCTCGAGCCCTGGTCCGGGAAGATCCCACATGCCGCAGAGCAACTAAGCCTGCGCGGCACAACTACTGAAGCCTGCGCGCCTAGAGCCCGTGCTCCCCAACAAGAGAAGCCACCGCAATGAGAAGCCCGTGCACCGCAACGAAGAGTAGCCCCCGCTCGACGCAACTAGAGAAAGCCCACATGCAGCAACGAAGACCCAACGCAGCCAAAAATAAATTATGAAATGAAATGAAATTTGCCTCTGAATAACTTTGAGTGAATTTGGTATAAGTTGTAAAGTTTGCATCTACATTCACTTCATTCCAAATGGTTTCCAATTAATTGTTCCTTAACTAATTTTAGAAAAGTTTTGGGATAGAGACTGCATTTTAGTTTGAATTTCCAGTTTAATGGATTCAGCAGTCCTGTCAGTAGGGCGCGCTGCCTCCAGTGACCTGTGAGGGAGGCGCGGCCTGCATTTCCTGCACTGACCACAGGGTGGCGCCGAGTTCGCCTCCCTGACCCACAGCGCATGCTCGTTCCCTGCGAACTGGATTCTGAGGGCAGCTGAGAGGAGTTGAGCCGCCTCAGGCGCGGGGGCGGGGCCTTCGGGTAGGACTCCCGGCTCAGCGTCTCTGCTGAGAGGAGCTCGGTCTCCGTCTCCTTAGGACTCGCTGGGGTTTCGGCTTCAGGACAAAGTGGAGCTGCGTCCACGCTGGCTAGGGAACTAGGTTTCCTGAGGACCCAGGTGATGCCTGAGGAAAAGGTGAAGAGACGGTGAGGAAAAGTGGGGAGAAGCTTCCTGTGGGCGGCTGACCGTTGAGGGGGTCCGTCTTCGTGTGAGCGAGGGAGGGCTTGGCGTGGAAAGCTGGGCTTTTGTTCAGGTTTGTGTGCAGGGTAGCCAGCGTGAGTTATGGGGCGTCCAGTTTTCCCAGCACCATTTATCGTGGGGAGTGTCGTGCTCCTTGGTGTGTCCTTGGTCCCTGTGTCATAAATTCACCGACCCCGTCCGTGTGGGTTGAATTCTGGTCTCTCTGTCCTGTTCCTCTGGTCCCTGTGCCCGTTTTGAGCCAGTTCCACACTGTTTTGGTGACTGTCGCTTCTCAGCAGAGTGTGACGTCAGGGAGGGAGATGCCTCCAGCCCGTTCTCTTTTTTCAGGGTTTCTTTGGCGATTTGGGGTCCTTTGTGGTTCCACACAGATATTAGGAGGATTTGCTCTATTTTGGGGGAAAATACCATGGGATTTTGGGAGGGATTGCATTCACTGTGTCCACTGCTTTGGGTAGCATGGCTATTTTAACAATATTAATTGTTCCATTCCATGAGAACAGGATATCTTTCCATTTATTGGTGTGTTTTTCAATGTCTTCATCAATGTCTTAAAGTTTTCAGTGTGCAGGTCTTTCACCTCCTTGGTTGACTTTATTCCCAGGTATTTTGTTCTTTTTGATGCATTTGTAAATAGGGTTGCTTTCTTTCTCTTTCTGATGGTTCATTATTAGTGTTTAGAAATGCAACTGATTTCTGTGTATTGATTTTGCAACTTTACTGAATTTATTTATTAGTTCTAATAGTCTTTTTGTGGAATGAAGTGGAAAATTGGAATTCAAAAATCCCACTGTTTCTACCATATCCAGGTCGTCCACAACACGGAGGACAGCGGCTCCTAATATTACCTTCCCACAGCGCCTCTAAATGACATGTGGACTTTGGGTGAACTGGATCTGGGTAAGGCTTGGCTTCTATATGGAAGTTTGATGTTTTCTCTGCTTTTCTGGCATGCTATTGACGTACATGATGTTTTGAAAAGTAATTGACTTTCCAGTAATTTCAAACATACAACTTTACATACATAAAAACAAGTCTTGTACCTTGATTAGATATACTCCTAAATATTGATGTTGACATTATTAAAAATGGAATTGTTTTCATAAATTCTTTTTCAGATTATTTTTTGCCAGCATATGCATATAAGATAGATTTTCATGAATTGATATTTTGTTCTATAACTTTGCTTATTAATTAGTTGATTAGCTCAAATAATTTCTTTGCTGATTATAGGTAGTTTTATATATAAGATGATGTGACCTATGTTCTGTGAAGAGACACGGTTTTAATTTTTCCATTCACCCATGGATGCCTTTTATTTCTTTCCTCAAGATTCTGGGTAGAACTTCCAGTACACTATTGAGTAACGGTGGTGAAGGCCAGCTTCCTGGCCTTGTTCCTGATTTCAGGAGTAAATCTTTCAGTCTTTAACATTGAGCATGATGTTTGCTGTGGCTTTTTGTACTACTCTTTTCCATATTGAACAGATTTCCTTTTATTCCTGCTTTCTTGAGTGTTTTTCATGAAATAACACTGGATTTTCATTGTAGATTTTTTGCATTAATTGATATGGTTATGTGTTTTTACTTCACACCATTATTGTGGTTGAATACATTGCTTACTTTTAATATGTTGAGCAACCTGAAATGCCTGGTGTAGAGATACTTGCTTATGGCATTATCCATTTAAAGTTCTGTTGGTTTCATGTTGCTATTATTGTGTGATAGATTTTTACACATTCATATTTATAAGTTGTACTGGGGTAGTTTTCTTGTTTTTTTCCTTTATTTTTAAAATCTTTTTTAAAATAGTGGTTTTATTTCATTCTAATTATTTATTTATTTTGGCCACGTCCCATGGCTTGTGGGATCTTAGTTCCCCAGTCAGGGATCGAAGCCGAGCCCTTGGCAGTGAAAGCACAGAGTCCTAACCACTGGGCCACCAGAGTATTCCCCAGTTTTCTTTTTCAAGATGTATTTGTATAATCTGATTAGACTTGGCTTGCTGTAAGTGGTTTGGAGGATTAGCATTAGGGCTGGGGCTGGTGTGAGGGTTGGGGCTGTGTATGGTTTATGGTTGCCGTTATGGTTTAAGTTTTAGGGTTAATGAGTTATTTATGGGTATGGTTAATGAATATATTTTATGGTTTGCTTATGGTTATGGTTTTGCTTATTGGTTAAGGTTTATGGTTTTGGTCTCAGGGTGTTAGGGTTCTGTGTTAGAGTGGGTGTTAGGGTATGGGTGAGAATTGGGGTACAGGTAGGATGCGGGTAGAGCATGGGTTAGGGTAAGGTACAGGTTTAGGGTACGGGTTAGGCTAAGGTTAGGTCAGGGCTTAGGGTCAGGATCAGAGTTTAGGGTTAGGGTCCATGTCAGGATTAGCGTCAAGGTTGAGCGAGGCCATTGTTTTCTGCTCCTCCAGTGCTGGATTCTGATTGATAGATGAATGAAATGTCTGCTCTGGTCACCCACTGTTTCAAATTGAGCTCAGCCTTAGTCAAGGGTTCTTAGGGCCTCAGAGGTCATGCAGGGTTTCCCTCCACCCTCCCTCCTGGGAAGGGTGATGCAGGCCCCACTCTGTGTGGGCAGCCCCAGGTCCAGCATGGCCCTGACATGCAGGATACTAAGTAGACGTGATGTAAGACTCGGTGCATCAGTCTGCCAGCCCCCAGGTGCTGCCTTTTTTTTTTCTTAATTAATTAATTAATTAATTAATTAATTTTTAGCTGTGTTGGGTCTGCATTGCTGCACGGAGGCTTTCTCTAGTTGCGGCGAGTGGGGGCTTCTCATGGCAGTGGCTTCTCTTGTCGCAGAGCACAGGCTCTTAGCGCGTGGGCTTCAGCAGTTGTGGCTCGCGGCTTCTAGAGCTCAGGCTCAGTAGTTGTGGCGCACGGGCTTAGTTGCTCCACAGCATGTGGGATCTTCCTGGACCAGGGCTCAAACCCGTGTCCCCTGCATTGGCAGGTGGATTCTTAAGCACTGCGCCACCAGGGAAGTCTGGTGTTGCGTTCGTGAGGGCTGGTGGGGCCCTGCTGGGACTGGATGGATCCTTTGTTCCATCTGCACGGGTGTCCAAGCAGGTCTCAGAACAGCCCTTGGCCTCTGAGCATCCAGGCAGGCACCCACGTTCCTCCAGCTCAGGTTAGCCTTGGCCCCTCCAGCCCCCGTGGCCAATTACTGAGCTGATTGTGTCTTTACTCTTTAAAATTAAATCAGTCTCTCCAGGTGGGCGAGAAGTTTACTTGTGAACTTGGTTAGGGTTAGGGGTTAAGAGTTAGGGGTTAGGGTCAGGGTTAGGGCTAGGGCTAGGGCTAGGGGTTAGGGTTAGGCTTAGGGTTGGGTTAGGGTTAGGGGTTAGGGTTAGGGTTTAGGGTTAGGGTTAGGGTTAGTGTTGGGTTAGGGTTAGGGTTAAGGTAGGGTTAGGGTTAGGGTTAGGGTTTAGGTTTAGGGTTAGGGTTAGTGTTGGGTTAGGGTTAGGGTTAAGGTAGGGTTTGGGTTGGGTTAGGGTTAGGGTTTAGGGTTAGGGTGTCCAGCCTTACGTCCCGTTCAGCTGTGAGTGTAGATGTGGTCAGTCCAGTTGCATCACAGCCCGTGATTGAATTTTGTGGAATTCCTCTCTCTCTCACTGTCTTTCTTTTATGATAATTAATTTTTATAATGGGGTGTAGCTGATTTGCAATGTTGTGTTTCTTGGTGCTGTACATCCACCTGAGTCACTTACAGAGAGACATCAATAAATTCTTTTCTAGTTTCTAGTAGTCAGATAGATGTTTTTTCTGTGAATAGAGTGTGCTGAGTCCAGTTCCTTGAACAATGAGTATGTCTTGGCGATTACATTATTGGCGTATGGAACGGTATCTGTGCCAATTTCAACCTCCTGGTTTATGCATCACCGCACCACTCTTTTCCCCTTAAGCAGCCATCAGTGTGTTTTGTAAATGTGTGATGGTGTTCTGTTTGTAATTCAGTTCATGTTTGGCGGTTTTTAGATTCCCTTTATAAGTGATACCTTATGATAAGTTTCTTTTGCTTTCTAACTTATTTCACTCTCAATGACCGTACATAAGTCCCCCTGAGTTGCTGCACTTGGCCTCATTTCATTGATTTCAGGGCTGAGTAATATTCCATTGTGCTTAAGTACCAAATTTTCTTTCACCATTTTTTCCTTACAAGGACTTTTAAGTTGTACCCAAATCGAGGCTGTTGTAAACATAGCAGCAGTAAGCGGGGTGCCTGCGTCCTGTGGATTTTTGGTTTTTCCAAGATATAGGCCCATGAGTGGAAGCGCCCTATGCTTTGTAGCTCTGTTTTTTTAGATGTTTTAGGAAACACAGTACACTTCTCCAGAGTGGCCGTTGGCAATTTACATTCCCCCCTTCAGCGTAACAAGGCTCCCTTTTCTCCTCTTCTTGTCCTGCATATCCGGTTTTTACCCTTTGTGAGGATGGTCCTTTTTTCTGATTCAAAGTGATACCTCTTTGTAGTGTTGATTTGCATTGCCCGCTTCTTTGGTTGGCCAAAAAGGGCGTATGCGTTTTTCCTGAATATATTCTGGAAGTTAAATTTGAGAGACACCTTTTTTTTTTTTTTAATTGATTAATTAATTTATTTTTGGCTGTGTTGGGTCTTCGTTTCTGTGCGAAGGCTTTCTCTAGTTGTGGCAAGCGGGGGCCACTCTTCATCGTGGTGTGCGGGCCTCTCACTATCGCGGCCTCTCTTGTTGCGGAGCACAGGCTCCAGACGCGCAGGCTCAGTAGTTGTGGCTCACGGGCCTAGTTGCTCCGCGGCATGTGGGATCTTCCCAGACCAGGGCTCGAACCCGTGTCCCCTGCATTAGCAGGCAGATTCTCAACCACTGTGCTACCAGGGAAGCTTCTTGAATAGTTTTGTATTTAAAGTTTGTCTGTGGGGACTTCCCTGGTGACGCAGTGGTTAAGAGTCCGCATGCCAGTGCAGGGGACACAGGCTCGAGCCCTGGTCCGGGAAGATCCCACATGCCGCAGAGCAACTAAGCCTGCGCGGCACAACTACTGAAGCCTGCGCGCCTAGAGCCCGTGCTCCCCAACAAGAGAAGCCACCGCAATGAGAAGCCCGTGCACCGCAACGAAGAGTAGCCCCCGCTCGACGCAACTAGAGAAAGCCCACATGCAGCAACGAAGACCCAACGCAGCCAAAAATAAATTATGAAATGAAATGAAATTTGCCTCTGAATAACTTTGAGTGAATTTGGTATAAGTTGTAAAGTTTGCATCTACATTCACTTCATTCCAAATGGTTTCCAATTAATTGTTCCTTAACTAATTTTAGAAAAGTTTTGGGATAGAGACTGCATTTTAGTTTGAATTTCCAGTTTAATGGATTCAGCAGTCCTGTCAGTAGGGCGCGCTGCCTCCAGTGACCTGTGAGGGAGGCGCGGCCTGCATTTCCTGCACTGACCACAGGGTGGCGCCGAGTTCGCCTCCCTGACCCACAGCGCATGCTCGTTCCCTGCGAACTGGATTCTGAGGGCAGCTGAGAGGAGTTGAGCCGCCTCAGGCGCGGGGGCGGGGCCTTCGGGTAGGACTCCCGGCTCAGCGTCTCTGCTGAGAGGAGCTCGGTCTCCGTCTCCTTAGGACTCGCTGGGGTTTCGGCTTCAGGACAAAGTGGGGCTGCGTCCACGCTGGCTAGGGAACTAGGTTTCCTGAGGACCCAGGTGATGCCTGAGGAAAAGGTGAAGAGACGGTGAGGAAAAGTGGGGAGAAGCTTCCTGTGGGCGGCTGACCGTTGAGGGGGTCCGTCTTCGTGTGAGCGAGGGAGGGCTTGGCGTGGAAAGCTGGGCTTTTGTTCAGGTTTGTGTGCAGGGTAGCCAGCGTGAGTTATGGGGCGTCCAGTTTTCCCAGCACCATTTATCGTGGGGAGTGTCGTGCTCCTTGGTGTGTCCTTGGTCCCTGTGTCATAAATTCACCGACCCCGTCCGTGTGGGTTGAATTCTGGTCTCTCTGTCCTGTTCCTCTGGTCCCTGTGCCCGTTTTGAGCCAGTTCCACACTGTTTTGGTGACTGTCGCTTCTCAGCAGAGTGTGACGTCAGGGAGGGAGATGCCTCCAGCCCGTTCTCTTTTTTCAGGGTTTCTTTGGCGATTTGGGGTCCTTTGTGGTTCCACACAGATATTAGGAGGATTTGCTCTATTTTGGGGGAAAATACCATGGGATTTTGGGAGGGATTGCATTCACTGTGTCCACTGCTTTGGGTAGCATGGCTATTTTAACAATATTAATTGTTCCATTCCATGAGAACAGGATATCTTTCCATTTATTGGTGTGTTTTTCAATGTCTTCATCAATGTCTTAAAGTTTTCAGTGTGCAGGTCTTTCACCTCCTTGGTTGACTTTATTCCCAGGTATTTTGTTCTTTTTGATGCATTTGTAAATAGGGTTGCTTTCTTTCTCTTTCTGATGGTTCATTATTAGTGTTTAGAAATGCAACTGATTTCTGTGTATTGATTTTGCAACTTTACTGAATTTATTTATTAGTTCTAATAGTCTTTTTGTGGAATGAAGTGGAAAATTGGAATTCAAAAATCCCACTGTTTCTACCATATCCAGGTCGTCCACAACACGGAGGACAGCGGCTCCTAATATTACCTTCCCACAGCGCCTCTAAATGACATGTGGACTTTGGGTGAACTGGATCTGGGTAAGGCTTGGCTTCTATATGGAAGTTTGATGTTTTCTCTGCTTTTCTGGCATGCTATTGACGTACATGATGTTTTGAAAAGTAATTGACTTTCCAGTAATTTCAAACATACAACTTTACATACATAAAAACAAGTCTTGTACCTTGATTAGATATACTCCTAAATATTGATGTTGACATTATTAAAAATGGAATTGTTTTCATAAATTCTTTTTCAGATTATTTTTTGCCAGCGTATGCATATAAGATAGATTTTCATGAATTGATATTTTGTTCTATAACTTTGCTTATTAATTAGTTGATTAGCTCAAATAATTTCTTTGCTGATTATAGGTAGTTTTATATATAAGATGATGTGACCTATGTTCTGTGAAGAGACACGGTTTTAATTTTTCCATTCACCCATGGATGCCTTTTATTTCTTTCCTCAAGATTCTGGGTAGAACTTCCAGTACACTATTGAGTAACGGTGGTGAAGGCCAGCTTCCTGGCCTTGTTCCTGATTTCAGGAGTAAATCTTTCAGTCTTTAACATTGAGCATGATGTTTGCTGTGGCTTTTTGTACTACTCTTTTCCATATTGAACAGATTTCCTTTTATTCCTGCTTTCTTGAGTGTTTTTCATGAAATAACACTGGATTTTCATTGTAGATTTTTTGCATTAATTGATATGGTTATGTGTTTTTACTTCACACCATTATTGTGGTTGAATACATTGCTTACTTTTAATATGTTGAGCAACCTGAAATGCCTGGTGTAGAGATACTTGCTTATGGCATTATCCATTTAAAGTTCTGTTGGTTTCATGTTGCTATTATTGTGTGATAGATTTTTACACATTCATATTTATAAGTTGTACTGGGGTAGTTTTCTTGTTTTTTTCCTTTATTTTTAAAATCTTTTTTAAAATAGTGGTTTTATTTCATTCTAATTATTTATTTATTTTGGCCACGTCCCATGGCTTGTGGGATCTTAGTTCCCCAGTCAGGGATCGAAGCCGAGCCCTTGGCAGTGAAAGCACAGAGTCCTAACCACTGGGCCACCAGAGTATTCCCCAGTTTTCTTTTTCAAGATGTATTTGTATAATCTGATTAGACTTGGCTTGCTGTAAGTGGTTTGGAGGATTAGCATTAGGGCTGGGGCTGGTGTGAGGGTTGGGGCTGTGTATGGTTTATGGTTGCCGTTATGGTTTAAGTTTTAGGGTTAATGAGTTATTTATGGGTATGGTTAATGAATATATTTTATGGTTTGCTTATGGTTATGGTTTTGCTTATTGGTTAAGGTTTATGGTTTTGGTCTCAGGGTGTTAGGGTTCTGTGTTAGAGTGGGTGTTAGGGTATGGGTGAGAATTGGGGTACAGGTAGGATGCGGGTAGAGCATGGGTTAGGGTAAGGTACAGGTTTAGGGTACGGGTTAGGCTAAGGTTAGGTCAGGGCTTAGGGTCAGGATCAGAGTTTAGGGTTAGGGTCCATGTCAGGATTAGCGTCAAGGTTGAGCGAGGCCATTGTTTTCTGCTCCTCCAGTGCTGGATTCTGATTGATAGATGAATGAAATGTCTGCTCTGGTCACCCACTGTTTCAAATTGAGCTCAGCCTTAGTCAAGGGTTCTTAGGGCCTCAGAGGTCATGCAGGGTTTCCCTCCACCCTCCCTCCTGGGAAGGGTGATGCAGGCCCCACTCTGTGTGGGCAGCCCCAGGTCCAGCATGGCCCTGACATGCAGGATACTAAGTAGACGTGATGTAAGACTCGGTGCATCAGTCTGCCAGCCCCCAGGTGCTGCCTTTTTTTTTTCTTAATTAATTAATTAATTAATTAATTAATTTTTAGCTGTGTTGGGTCTGCATTGCTGCACGGAGGCTTTCTCTAGTTGCGGCGAGTGGGGGCTTCTCATGGCAGTGGCTTCTCTTGTCGCAGAGCACAGGCTCTTAGCGCGTGGGCTTCAGCAGTTGTGGCTCGCGGCTTCTAGAGCTCAGGCTCAGTAGTTGTGGCGCACGGGCTTAGTTGCTCCACAGCATGTGGGATCTTCCTGGACCAGGGCTCAAACCCGTGTCCCCTGCATTGGCAGGTGGATTCTTAAGCACTGCGCCACCAGGGAAGTCTGGTGTTGCGTTCGTGAGGGCTGGTGGGGCCCTGCTGGGACTGGATGGATCCTTTGTTCCATCTGCACGGGTGTCCAAGCAGGTCTCAGAACAGCCCTTGGCCTCTGAGCATCCAGGCAGGCACCCACGTTCCTCCAGCTCAGGTTAGCCTTGGCCCCTCCAGCCCCCGTGGCCAATTACTGAGCTGATTGTGTCTTTACTCTTTAAAATTAAATCAGTCTCTCCAGGTGGGCGAGAAGTTTACTTGTGAACTTGGTTAGGGTTAGGGGTTAAGAGTTAGGGGTTAGGGTCAGGGTTAGGGCTAGGGCTAGGGCTAGGGGTTAGGGTTAGGCTTAGGGTTGGGTTAGGGTTAGGGGTTAGGGTTAGGGTTTAGGGTTAGGGTTAGGGTTAGTGTTGGGTTAGGGTTAGGGTTAAGGTAGGGTTAGGGTTAGGGTTAGGGTTTAGGTTTAGGGTTAGGGTTAGTGTTGGGTTAGGGTTAGGGTTAAGGTAGGGTTTGGGTTGGGTTAGGGTTAGGGTTTAGGGTTAGGGTGTCCAGCCTTACGTCCCGTTCAGCTGTGAGTGTAGATGTGGTCAGTCCAGTTGCATCACAGCCCGTGATTGAATTTTGTGGAATTCCTCTCTCTCTCACTGTCTTTCTTTTATGATAATTAATTTTTATAATGGGGTGTAGCTGATTTGCAATGTTGTGTTTCTTGGTGCTGTACATCCACCTGAGTCACTTACAGAGAGACATCAATAAATTCTTTTCTAGTTTCTAGTAGTCAGATAGATGTTTTTTCTGTGAATAGAGTGTGCTGAGTCCAGTTCCTTGAACAATGAGTATGTCTTGGCGATTACATTATTGGCGTATGGAACGGTATCTGTGCCAATTTCAACCTCCTGGTTTATGCATCACCGCACCACTCTTTTCCCCTTAAGCAGCCATCAGTGTGTTTTGTAAATGTGTGATGGTGTTCTGTTTGTAATTCAGTTCATGTTTGGCGGTTTTTAGATTCCCTTTATAAGTGATACCTTATGATAAGTTTCTTTTGCTTTCTAACTTATTTCACTCTCAATGACCGTACATAAGTCCCCCTGAGTTGCTGCACTTGGCCTCATTTCATTGATTTCAGGGCTGAGTAATATTCCATTGTGCTTAAGTACCAAATTTTCTTTCACCATTTTTTCCTTACAAGGACTTTTAAGTTGTACCCAAATCGAGGCTGTTGTAAACATAGCAGCAGTAAGCGGGGTGCCTGCGTCCTGTGGATTTTTGGTTTTTCCAAGATATAGGCCCATGAGTGGAAGCGCCCTATGCTTTGTAGCTCTGTTTTTTTAGATGTTTTAGGAAACACAGTACACTTCTCCAGAGTGGCCGTTGGCAATTTACATTCCCCCCTTCAGCGTAACAAGGCTCCCTTTTCTCCTCTTCTTGTCCTGCATATCCGGTTTTTACCCTTTGTGAGGATGGTCCTTTTTTCTGATTCAAAGTGATACCTCTTTGTAGTGTTGATTTGCATTGCCCGCTTCTTTGGTTGGCCAAAAAGGGCGTATGCGTTTTTCCTGAATATATTCTGGAAGTTAAATTTGAGAGACACCTTTTTTTTTTTTTTAATTGATTAATTAATTTATTTTTGGCTGTGTTGGGTCTTCGTTTCTGTGCGAAGGCTTTCTCTAGTTGTGGCAAGCGGGGGCCACTCTTCATCGTGGTGTGCGGGCCTCTCACTATCGCGGCCTCTCTTGTTGCGGAGCACAGGCTCCAGACGCGCAGGCTCAGTAGTTGTGGCTCACGGGCCTAGTTGCTCCGCGGCATGTGGGATCTTCCCAGACCAGGGCTCGAACCCGTGTCCCCTGCATTAGCAGGCAGATTCTCAACCACTGTGCTACCAGGGAAGCTTCTTGAATAGTTTTGTATTTAAAGTTTGTCTGTGGGGACTTCCCTGGTGACGCAGTGGTTAAGAGTCCGCATGCCAGTGCAGGGGACACAGGCTCGAGCCCTGGTCCGGGAAGATCCCACATGCCGCAGAGCAACTAAGCCTGCGCGGCACAACTACTGAAGCCTGCGCGCCTAGAGCCCGTGCTCCCCAACAAGAGAAGCCACCGCAATGAGAAGCCCGTGCACCGCAACGAAGAGTAGCCCCCGCTCGACGCAACTAGAGAAAGCCCACATGCAGCAACGAAGACCCAACGCAGCCAAAAATAAATTATGAAATGAAATGAAATTTGCCTCTGAATAACTTTGAGTGAATTTGGTATAAGTTGTAAAGTTTGCATCTACATTCACTTCATTCCAAATGGTTTCCAATTAATTGTTCCTTAACTAATTTTAGAAAAGTTTTGGGATAGAGACTGCATTTTAGTTTGAATTTCCAGTTTAATGGATTCAGCAGTCCTGTCAGTAGGGCGCGCTGCCTCCAGTGACCTGTGAGGGAGGCGCGGCCTGCATTTCCTGCACTGACCACAGGGTGGCGCCGAGTTCGCCTCCCTGACCCACAGCGCATGCTCGTTCCCTGCGAACTGGATTCTGAGGGCAGCTGAGAGGAGTTGAGCCGCCTCAGGCGCGGGGGCGGGGCCTTCGGGTAGGACTCCCGGCTCAGCGTCTCTGCTGAGAGGAGCTCGGTCTCCGTCTCCTTAGGACTCGCTGGGGTTTCGGCTTCAGGACAAAGTGGGGCTGCGTCCACGCTGGCTAGGGAACTAGGTTTCCTGAGGACCCAGGTGATGCCTGAGGAAAAGGTGAAGAGACGGTGAGGAAAAGTGGGGAGAAGCTTCCTGTGGGCGGCTGACCGTTGAGGGGGTCCGTCTTCGTGTGAGCGAGGGAGGGCTTGGCGTGGAAAGCTGGGCTTTTGTTCAGGTTTGTGTGCAGGGTAGCCAGCGTGAGTTATGGGGCGTCCAGTTTTCCCAGCACCATTTATCGTGGGGAGTGTCGTGCTCCTTGGTGTGTCCTTGGTCCCTGTGTCATAAATTCACCGACCCCGTCCGTGTGGGTTGAATTCTGGTCTCTCTGTCCTGTTCCTCTGGTCCCTGTGCCCGTTTTGAGCCAGTTCCACACTGTTTTGGTGACTGTCGCTTCTCAGCAGAGTGTGACGTCAGGGAGGGAGATGCCTCCAGCCCGTTCTCTTTTTTCAGGGTTTCTTTGGCGATTTGGGGTCCTTTGTGGTTCCACACAGATATTAGGAGGATTTGCTCTATTTTGGGGGAAAATACCATGGGATTTTGGGAGGGATTGCATTCACTGTGTCCACTGCTTTGGGTAGCATGGCTATTTTAACAATATTAATTGTTCCATTCCATGAGAACAGGATATCTTTCCATTTATTGGTGTGTTTTTCAATGTCTTCATCAATGTCTTAAAGTTTTCAGTGTGCAGGTCTTTCACCTCCTTGGTTGACTTTATTCCCAGGTATTTTGTTCTTTTTGATGCATTTGTAAATAGGGTTGCTTTCTTTCTCTTTCTGATGGTTCATTATTAGTGTTTAGAAATGCAACTGATTT